>NW_028280331.1:0-49213 GCF_059751315.1 Micrasema longulum
TGTGCCCTATGTGGTATATTTTTATTTTTTTAAATAAATTATTTACTATGCGAATTAGAACCATCCAAAAACCCTTAAAAGCGTCCATTTTTATCTGCTGTCTTTGGACGTACGGTATACAAATAAAACTATTTTTGAAAAACTCAAAAGGTACCAACACAGAAAATATAATTCAAATACCCTTTAAAAAAACAAAAAAATCAGTTCAGTTTTGAGGTGCGTACAACGGGACAACGAAAAGTCTAGTTTGTCCATTTTAGTTAGGCATAATCACTCCCGTAGTGCATTTGTCTTTTTCGCCCAGTATCGGGGAGGCAATTGCGAGAGAGTGACAGAAAAACAACGTTGGAATATTTATTCATCAAGGTTGTTTGGCATCGCATATCCTTCTTATAATAAATAGAGAAGTTTCTTTTAAACTTACTTTGGATGATGTCATAGGCTTTCTGCGCTTGTTTCACTGCTGTTAGGAATGTGTTGTCCACAGCTGACTTCTTACTAGAGGCGTGTCCAGTATCACCTACAAGCAAATATAACAAAATATAATCTAGTCATCGCTTACATACAGATCAGTATCACCTACAAGTAAAATATAACAAAATATAATCTGGTCATCACTTACATACAATACATAGACATGTTATTCCCTAACTAGCTGCATCTCAGATTCAGAAAAGATTGCGTTGCCTTTAACACTTAAATGCACTGTTTGAAACAAATTATTAATGTCGTAATAAAACTTTCTTTTTCATACAATTCTTTCTCTGTTTTTGATGTGTATTATTATTATCTTATCTCTTTCTGATATTAATTTATCAAATATTTTTGTGTACCGTATATTATATTATTTTTACATATATACTTACTGTTAAGTAATTTTCATTATTTGTTTTTAACAATAATTTGTTGATACCGTTTTTTTATACTTATAAGTATATGAAAATGTATTTATTTTTTGTTTGAATTCTTTACAAGTCATTTACAATTTGCTTTTTAATTCAATTACTTTTATTATATCCATTTAATTTTTTTTTTTTTTTTTTACTATGTAAAGTTTCACTTTTTATTTTGCATGGCAGTATGCTTCTTATTGTTTCTAAATGTATACAAAAAAGCATTGTTTATCTTTTAAATTTTTACGCACTATATTTTGTACTTACCTGTATATTTTTTGTAAATGCCCCATGGGCGTATTGTAAAATTAAATAAATATTACGATAGAAAATAGTTTTCTCGAGATCATGAGTCAGATTATATGACGTTTGAGATGTGCGTGCACTGTAAGGTCTTATGTATAATATGTTTTTATCAAATAAATAATAGCCGTAATTTGAAAACATGTTTATTAACTTTACGAACCCTTTAAACATACATTGTGCTAATGACCATGAATACAATGTGTGTTCAGAAAAATAACGGGAAGTTTTTAATTTCACAGATTCGGAGAGTCCGATTGTCAAATTTTTGTTGGTTGTTTTTATTTGTTTTAGCATACTTCAGGGGCATGTTGTTATACATGCCTCTGAAGTGCTAAAATTTTCTGCTGAATTCATTGTGTACTTTGTCTATGGCAGCTGCTAAGGACAAACTTGTTCGGCGTGCTCGGCGATTTTTATCATTTTAATTTAATTTAACTGTTTTAGGTGTTTCAGAAGAGTAACCTGTTTTAAAACAGCAGTTAAATTTTTTTTAGCACCTTAAATGCTGACCAGGTACTTTTTTCCAAAGCATTACGCTCTGCTTCTTGGCCCATGACCGAAGCTCGTTACGAGGAGCACATTTGGACAACCAGGGCTCAGGGCCTATAAGGATTGTCTCAGATTTTATATTTTTTTTGCGTTATATATTTTTCTTGCGTTATATATTTATTATGTATTTTTAATTTGTTAAAAACATTTATCGCAGGAGGGTATTAGCAGTTCACAATAGAGTCCCGGTGCCGACCCTTATGAAATTAAGCGAAATATAGAGTTGGAAAAACAAGAATGAAAATAAGTTAAATGCTGTCAAAATGAGATCTCTCAGGCGAATGTATGCTAAACATATTGAAGTAGATATAGTAAATAACGTAAGTATACCCTGGATGTACCATTTATACCATACTCAATATTTGCAGATGAAGATAGTGTTTGTTATCGCCCCCCAGAAAGAAAAGGGCATATCCGCTGACAGTAGCCTGCCCTTCATTTATTAATAATAGAAATTACGAAGACCGACCTTCCTGATAGGGGAAGACCCTCCCGCTGCTGACCCAGTAGTGATCGTAGTCGCCGAAGAAGCGGACGGCAAACTGGTTGGGGGCGTGCGGCATGCTGGCAATATTGGGGGGCACCTCGGAAGGGTGCAGCACCAGCGCCGGCCACCAGCGGTAGTGGCCCAGCTTCACCCACACGAGCTCCCCGTACAGGGGCAGTCGCCCCGTTTCGCAGTCCTCGCAGATATAACCGCCTGGAATGAAATAATTATAATTTTTTATATATAGGCCCAGTGGACGTTTTTTAGGGCGATACACATTATACATATAGAAGGAAAAAGTACGTGAATATAAGACGAAGCAAAATTGCACTAGGTGGAGATGGTAGTGGGAGAGAGATGTTTATAGTTGAATCCTGTTCAGTGATCGCATGAAAGAAGACACCTCAATAAGGTTCTATAATTTTCAGTATGAAAAAGTCACTTTTGTACAAGGTTTCTTGCTGGGATATTTAAATTTATAAAGTTCGGTAGTAGCAATGGAAAATCACACATTTTAAAATGTGCACACACACATCACCGCACACATTTATTTACAGTGCTCAATTGAGCACTACAAACGTGTCATGTTCATGATACCTAATAGGTGTTTTACTAACTAGAATGTACTGCAATTTTTATTCCATACATATATTTACATAGATATATATTTTTTTTATTTTAAATTTTAAATTCGGAGCTCGATTGTTGTGAACTTCTGAATCTCATTAACTTCAAAATGCCTAATCGAGTCACCAGAAGTACGGAGTTGTTTGCAACTACGAGTACATACGTAGCTACTGACTATGCGCGACACTCTCCGATTCCGCGTTTACATTCCTTAGCCAACAAATTTACTTGTGAAATAGACATTTTTAATACGACAATTATCCATTTTAAAACGTTCTTAAATGCACTGTTTGAAACTAATTATTAATATCGTAATAAAACTTTCTTTTTCATACAATTTTTTCTCTGTTTTTGATGTGCATTATTATTTATTATTATCTTTTTCTGAAATTAATGAATCAAATATTTTTGTGTACTAGATATTATGTTATTATCTTATATATACTTACTGTTAACTAATTTTTATTATTTGTTTTTAACAATAATTTGTAAATACCATTTTTTTTATACGTATAAGTTTATGTAAATGTATATATTTTTTGTTTAAATTCCTTACAAGTTATTTACAATTTGCGTTTTAATTCAATTACTTTTCTTATATCCATATATATATTTTTTCTTTTTTACTATGTAAAGTTTCACTTTTTATTTTGCATAGCAGTATGCTTTTTATTGTTTCTACATGTATACAAAAAGCGTTGTTTATCTTTTAAATTTTTACTTACTATGTTTGTACTTACCTGTATGTTTTTTGTAAATGCCCCTTGGACGTATTGTAAAATTAAATAAATAAATAAAATAATTACAAAAATACACTTTAGAAAAATACATATTAAAATTAAGCTATAACATAAATTGGAAAAAATGCCCACAAAGACTTCAGCGTCTGAGCGTGGGCCATTCCTTTTCTAATTATTAATAAGTTTATAGCATATAAATATAGTATGACATGACCATGAAAAGAAAAAGAAAAGAAAAACAATATTAACATATGCTGATGTTACGAAAACATGATTTATTTGCAGTATAATTTTTTTTTAAAGAAGGTGTCTATCTGTTCCTTCCATGCTAATCTAAAACCTCAAACCTACTTTAAACTGTACAAGTGATTTAATATTTTGCAATTCCTTAGTTAGGAGATTGAAGGATCTTGAACCAACATGATCAAGTTAAAATCTTGTGTTTATGTTTTTGCAATTACAAAATGATATTACTTCATTACTAATAATTTTTGTCGGCCTCGTGGTGGAATGGTCAGCGCGTTTGCCTACCATGCAAGAAGTTTCGTATTGACAATATAAACAAAATATTTACATATTATAAATAAATAAATACATACCTTCTGGGGGTGATATTTTAAGGCACTCCGCGTGGAATGACGTTGGACAAGTTTCACAGCAGATCAGGGATCCACCCTTTGCACATATGAAGCACCACGATGTATTCACATGATATGGTATTTTACTCAATCTGAAATCATAATAATAGGGTATTTTCATAAATTGGGAATAATTCTAATTGTTCCGGGCGCGCTGGAGCGATGGAAGCCGCATTGAATATTATATAAATTGTTTGTGTTTGACTTTAATTTATAACTAATATTTAATAGTATAGGTCCTCGGTATATATGAAAGCCAAGGGCTGAATCCATAATAAAGGCGATTTGATCCACTTTCGGGTTCGGCCTTGGCTATACCGAGGAAAATATAGAATAGCAAAAGATTGAATAGTTTTATGTTGAATTTATAATTTTGTATATGTTTATTTTTATGTGTGTGCATACTGGCATACTGTCGACTAAACCCGCGAGTGGGCGGACAACGAGGCCTGGCGAATGGTCGCCCGTACGGCTCACGTACACGGCGGCGGCCGCGCGCTCGGGCGTCGGGCAGTGCGCCGCGGGCGCTTTATAATGTGTAGACTTTGAAATAAACGTTCACTTCGCTCAAGGCAGTTGATTGTGTATTACTCTCCGCCTCCGCGCCCTCCGCTTCCCGCTGGACTTTGTGCTTCGCTGCTGGCTTCCGCCGTGACTGCCCTGACTGCGTTCGCCTCTTTGCACCAACAGGACCCGTTGGAAAGCCCTTTCAGGGCTACTGAGGTTGACTTAGCGGTCAGTGCTTTCTCGGTGCGCCGGGCTCAGGCTCCCCATTTACGCCAGCTGATTGAGTGGAACCAGGGAGACGAAGCTGCCATCCCCCCCTGTAACGGGTCGGTTACATTTGGTCCTTTGAGATTCCGGATAGTCTACTGCCGCCTTCAATCATCATGCCGGTCGACCGTTTACCAGTGTCAACGCGCTCTACAACGCACAGCGTCCATTGGGTAAAACCATTGGGTATCGCTAACGACTCGGGCGAAACGTGCACCCGCGCCAACTTCCCGAGAGCTACTAAGTAGCTAGTACTGGACTACGTGACTGGACATGTAGTGGACGTGTAACGCCAGGCGTTAATGGTACACTGTGAGTATACTTTTGATGATATTTGTAATTTATCCCCGATTTCCGATAAAATGCTTTTTTGTGCCTAATAAGTACTTATTATTTAATAGCAAATTATTTCAGTCGATACGTAAATGTGTAATGGAGGAATACTGAAAATCTAAACCCAATATTTATTATATTTATAAAGATATTATAGTTATTAGACGCAATGTGTACTAGCTACACATCACCGGGGAGAGGGGGTTAAAATGGAAGATGTTGAAATGAAAAAATACCACCTTTGTACCTTATGGTAAATTTTAATTAATTAAAGTATTTTATGTGCATGTGAGTAAAACGAAGCTGAAAAAAATGGTCCCACCGAAAGGTTCTAGACTTAGTGGGTAATTAAAATGACATGCAGTTTAATATTATAATGAATTAACGCTGTTCTGCAGCACAGAAGGGAAAGGAAGAACAAAGTAAAAAAAAACTATTTATACTCACTTGGAATCACAATGCCTCGGGCACACAATCGTGGCAGCTGTGATGACTTTCGTTCCGGCGGGAACGCATTGCGTGAACGAGTGATACGTGGCCGGACACTTCACACAGCGAACCAGCTTGTCTCCTGAGAATCTGGTCCTGCAGCCTCTCGGATCGTCCGAGACACAAGTGTGGCAGACGTGGCGTGGACAGCTGACCGCCTCAACGTGAGGTTGAGACTTCTTCTGGTGTTTGGAGGGTCCCCCGGTGCTGTATTTGGTCTGCGGCCATATCCTCAAGCAAGCTACGTGGTAGAATTTATTGCAGTGAGGAACGCTGCATTTTTGACGCTCTTCCATTTCTGTTTTTGGACAAGTGATGGATCGGCAAATGAAACACGGAGGAATGTCGTACCTCTGGCAGTCGTTACATTTGAACGTGTCGACTTGAGGTTCTGTCGTGATATTGTTTTCCGGTGCGTTTCCGTGTTTATGTTTTCGCTCCGTTACATCGACAATTACGCACTCTCCCGCCCTCACACTGCCCCAATCGGCGTCTCCATCTGTGGAGGACGCCGACGACATATCAATATCCCGCAAGATTTCTGTCTGCATCATTTCTTGCATTTTTTTCTCTAACTGCGATTCGAAGTCCTCGGCGTTTGCGACAAAAGACAGAGGCAAATTACTTTCGTCGCTTTTTTTAGGGGAATGTTTGACTCTATGTTTACTTCGTGGACTTCTT
This sequence comes from Micrasema longulum, assembly GCF_059751315.1. Lineage (NCBI taxonomy): Eukaryota > Metazoa > Arthropoda > Insecta > Trichoptera > Brachycentridae > Micrasema > Micrasema longulum. Next base: position 6,518 of record NW_028280331.1, read on the forward strand.
TTTGTAGGGGATATTTCAATTTCTCCATTCATATGTGGTTGGATCACCATTGCCAAATCACTTTTGTCTTCGCTATTTTGATTGACAATAGATTCGGATATTGATTCGTCAATTTGACTATCATCCCCACTATCGCAATCTGACATCACCTTGCTTACGTCATTATCGTCGTTATCGCCATTGACGTCAATTTTATTTTTCTTGTATGATTTACGTCCTCGTTTCTTCCTCTTTTTGGAACGTTTTTCTTCTTCGTTTTCTGTGGACGACGGCTCCAGCTGTTTCTTGACACAATCCAAATGAAACATTCCACCGCAAGGTCCTTTGCACTTGAGTAACCCGCTCGGCTTTTCGCAAATTTCGCAGACCTTTTCCTTGAATAAGCCTTTAAAAATACTCGGCTTTGTAACAGAAAGGGATGACATGTAATAATCAAATGGTTCTTCTACATCATCAGACTGTTCTACCTCTTGATGAGTTACCGACGCATCTGTTTTACCATCTATAAGAGTTTTACTCTCCTTTTCGGCTGCCTTACTCAATTTTTTAGTAGTTTTTAGGGGTTCATTTTTAGTTTCTATTGACTTTTCTTCCACTTTTGAAGCCTGTGTGGGTAACAATTTCAAAATGGTACTTGCCTTAATGGTATCTTCAATATCGGAAAGATCTGAATCATCTTCGGCGAAGTTAGATGTTGCCAACTTTTTCCTGGAAGATTTCTCTCTGACTACTGAGGGACTAGATGTTACATCATCGGAAACCTCCTTGTTTCTCTTTCTTTGCTTCTTCGGTTCGGAAGTTGGAGCTTCATCTCCCATTCCTTTAACTAAATAAAAATCATTCGTGTTCTTCGCATCATCAGTTTTGAGACTCTCTCCATATTGCCAAGTCTTGTAAAGATAGGAAAGTATATAGTCTTCTGTGAGATCGGGGTTTTCATCTAGAAGAGCGTCTCTTTTGAATTCCAGGAATTCTTGGAAATCTGGATCTTCATATTTTGAATGCACTTTTACAGCCTGGGATATTATGGCTTTATCGATTGATTCATCTGTTTCACTTTTCACTACGAGCATTTCTGATCTAGTCGGAACTTCGGGAAGAGGAGTGACATTGGATTTACGCTTTCTCAATGTCGCTGTGCGAGGAGGCGTCGTATTGGGCTCCTTGACAATTTCTTGTACTGTAACTGTGGATTTGATACTGGGTTCTGATACTGGCACTTCACTTGTGGAGCAATTATCACCCTTGTCATTTTTTACAATGCTAACATTAGATTTAAAACTTACATCTATCATCTCAACATCTGTACTGAGGCCTGATTCCTCCACTTTTATTTCAGCGGGAATGGTTTCCTGTACTGACAAAGTATTGTCAGGGGAGTTCTTTTTCGGTGTTAAAATTTCCGGAGAGAGTTTTCTTTTCTTAAGTGGAATATGAGATTCATTGTCACGGTTTCCTTTAATTCTGTTCAAAGACAGGGACTTAGTTTTAGCAGACCTGAGTAGAGGACATTCTTCATTTTCAGGTGTGCCATTCAGTATGCTAGGAGTTAAATCAGTGTTTGCGTTTTCTGCAACAACCTTGGAAGAGGGAGGCGTTTTCAAAACTCTGGTTTCTTTCATTTTCTTTACAGGAGATACTGCGGGTTTTACATTTGAATTTTCCGTTTCTTTCTTGGTCGGTTGTTTAGCCTTTAGAAGCCACCGATCCATATGAGACTGAGTTTTAATCTTTGAAATGCCACTTTTTTCCGCTATATTATTTAAGCAATTATCAACGAGATTAACTATATCAGAATTTTCATTAATTGGTTTAGTAAGTTTTTCGTCTTTTATAATAACTGCCTCTTCAACATTGTCGCCGAATAGGGTGTCAAACAAAGATTCGCTTAAAGATATTTCCGGATTCTTTTCTTTTTTTACTTTCGGTTTCTTTTCTATCTTTTTAGATATGTAATTAGTTTGAAGAAACATGGTGATAAAGAACTGTTCTCTGGTCTCCAAGGGCCTGCGAAGGAGCATTTCGGCCTCGGATACTCCGGTAAGCCATTTTGATTTTTTGTTTTCAGTGACATTGAAAGCGGCACAATACTTCGGATCCTTTTTTTTCATCTGAAATAAAAAAAAGGTAATAAAAAAGGTAATAAAAAAGGTAATATTATCATCAAAAACAAAAAAGATTTTACAGACCGCTTAGAAGTGTCATCCCCGTTCAAGAAGAAATCGACTTGATTAGAAGACACTGGGAAAATATTTTTGGGCGGACATTTCAACACAGATGGAAAACATCTATGAAAAAATAATATGAAAGTCGAGGCATTTACAGGGGTTATGATCTGCCGTTGGCTGGTTCTACTTTACGCAGTTTGTGATGTTATCTATTTTCCTATGAACATTCACCATGATTGAACATCCATATTTCTTTGACACCTCACATTACATACATCAATATTGTTATTTTTAATCAAATTTCTCTACTGAAATTCGTATTACTGCTGAAATCGCTTTAGTGAAATTTTATCAACTACCTTTGGTTTAAAATCTTCTCCTTATATTGCTTTTTCAAATTTTAAAGATTAACCTGTTATTCTTTCATTTTTCTCTGCTGCATTGACACGTTTTTTACTTTTAAACTACTTTTAATTACTTATATTGTATATGTAAATAAAATCAATATATTCCTGCTCTTACTTTAATGTGTCATTAATTTTGAAGATGTTTTTTAAATTGACTTAAATTTATTGTCTTATATTATTTAATTTAAAGATTCTTCTCATCGTTTCTTAGAATCCCACAAAATATGTATGTGTATATTTATGTTTTTCCTTTTTGAAAATGTTTCTTTTTAAAAAGTTTTTTTTTTATGTCTGAGCATGTTTTTCACTCTTGATTTTAATTCTTCCCTTTTAATTACTTTTACAAAAAAAAATATTCATTTTTAATACTATTTCTATTTGTAAATACTAATTACAAACTTTTAAATAACTTTTTTTACATTATTTTTAATTTTTAAAAAACTTCCATTTCTGTTTTTTTTTCCTTCTCTATTTTGTACTTTCATTGGTAACCTTACATATAATTATTATATAATATGGAAACTTCACTGGTCCATTAGAGTTAAGTCTAACTGTGTAAAATATAAAACTATGTAACCGTACTGTATGTTTCCTGAATAAAAGAAAATAAAAAATATATAAAATAAAAAAAAACCTTATTATTGTTAAGTAATAGAACTAAAACAATTTTTTAGCATTTTTCGAAAAATATTTCATTTTTGTTTTTGAACTGAACCTCCTAAAGCCGTAGCGGGAAACTTATGACATGCGCGTCAGTGGTGACACATCAATATATTTTGGGTGACAGTTCACTAAAAATCTATCAATGGCTTCGCTCACAAAATTCTCGGAGTTGAATAATATTAAAACAAGTCAAAGAAACCGACTGACTGATGAAGTTTGTAACGCTTTCTTGAGTTTAAAATGTACGAAATACCAACCTTTAATTGAAGATTTAGCTATTTCAATTCAGCAAAAAAAGTCACCAACGAAAATAAATATTTGTTTTTGCTTTTTAATTATAATAAATAAAAAGTTCATAAACAGCACTCTTTCATTTACTAGGGCTGCAAAAAATATTCATGTTCCTACGGCACCCTGGTCAAACCAGTTTTTACAGAATTTTGAGACACTGATATCACTGTACTAAAGAATCAAATTAGTAAAATAACCAAACTAATATTTAAAAAAAACAAATAGGTGAGATTTTAATATGACTATGGTGAGAGAGAGATACAACCGGTTATTGATCACAGCCAATGAGAGGTCATAAGCCGTAATAAATGTCTAGACTTCCATATTACCTTCTCCATAAAGTGTTTCATAACTATTAAAAGATCTGTAGCAATCTGTACAAGACTATTGCGTTGGCAAGAAGGTTTATAACTTTTCGCCAGAATCAGTGTTGCCAAGTTGCGGAAGGTGTTGACCTCGCTCTTTCGTGACATTGGTCGTAGGGAGTCAGAAAGACTGATGCATGCCGTGGATTGGAGATGCTTACTAAATGTTAAAAATAAAATATAAAAAAAGGAATATTTTTTTAAAAATATATGTACAAACGGCAATCATGAAGTTTCGCATTATATATTAAATAAATTGTCTATGTTTTATGAATATATGTATGTGTATGCGCATGGGTGTATGTACATGTGTGTGTGTGTGTGTGTGTGTGTGTGTGTATGTATGTATGTATATGTGTGTGTATATGTATATATACAGGGTGTTCTTTAAACCCTGTCACATCCGAAACCATCAGTATGGGCAAGAAGACATATTAGCATATTTAAAAAAATATATAGAATGAAGAAAATTTTTTAAATAAAATATTTTTAAAAAAACAATTGGTTTCTTACTTCTGCAGGGGAGAAGCGAAGGGGGCGCGGCCGCCTGGTTGGCCGTGTATCAGACTCCCCCCTCTCCCCTTCTCATTTCTCCTCTGCAGAAGTAAAGAACCATTTGTTTTTTTTAATGCATTTTTAAAAAAAATTTTTTGTTCTAAAATTTTATTTTGATGTACCAATATGTCTTCTTGCTCATACTGATCATCGTGGTTTTGGATGTGACAGGGTTTAAAGACCACCCTGTATATATGTGTATGTATGTATATGTATATATGTGTGTATGTGTATGTGTGTATGTATATGTATCAAAATGTGTATACGAGTAAGTTTATATTTTATTGGTCTGTGCTTTCTATTAACTTGTAAACCATTTAATGTATTAAAATGTAATTGCCTAGCTTGGAACGGGGTATGTACCCTTGTTAGCTGGGCAAAGTGAATAAAAAATTGTAATTATGATAAAATGTACAAATAAATAAAAATAAAATAAATAAAGTAAGAAAACTTACTTCCGACGTCAATTCTATTTTGGTTGTGTTGAAATGGTCCAGGCCTTCAAATTTCATCAGGAAGTTAGAAAGCAACCAACTTCTCCTGCCGCAGTCAGCGAAGAATGTAACGTGCAACATCTCCACAGGAACTAGTGATCGACCGTGAACTGAAACGTTTCACGCTATATTAAAGTTTACTGAAAACTATTAAGGCACGTTAAAACAAAGACGGCATTCTCAACTTTTTCCGTTTGGAGTAATACGCAATAAATGTTTTTTTAGTACTTTTCCCAGACTGCGAGAATAATTTATTATTTTAGTTATGAATTATTGACTTGTTTGAAATTAACAGATAATTTTAGTGTTTTTTGGTTTTTGTTCTGTAACGTAAAGGAGACTGCCGTTGTAGTTACGAAACTAAAAACATTGAGTCAAAATGTATGGGATACGGCCATTTATGCTCAGAAACCTATTCAGTTGTTAACAGTATTTTTGTTTCTCTGTCCATCACAATGTCTAACTCATTTCAGAACAATGGTAAAGATTGCCGTCTTTATTTTTAATTATTTAAAATACGGTTTTTTCGTGATACCAAAGCACGAGTCAGAGAATGAAATCTTGGGCCATTTTGTTCTGTTTTAATTTATTTTATTTGGATAACCAACAGCTATAATTGTTTTATATATATATAACAAAACAAATAAGCCAATTACCGGTTTTCACAAGTAGCATCACAGTAAGTTAAAAAAGATTCTCGAACATAAAATGAATGGTGATTTAATGTAAATTCAAAAGAAAAGAAAAAATACTACGAATTATTTTGAAAGCAAACGCCGTAGGTCATTAAGATTATATGCAAGTAAATCTATGTCAAATGATTTAATTATTGCATTAAAATTATTAAAAGTTCACCATAAATATGAATTTTGCCTATAATTAGATGAAACAAGAGGTGCGTGAAGAAGAGGGTTATTTCTTTAAACTTTGGAAGGAACATTGATAGAAAGTTTGCATAGTAGTTCAGGACAGTCGATTGAACCAGAGGCAATTTTAAACGGAACAGTTTCTGAGACTGAAAATTGTGTGAAAACACTACAGTAATTATTATGCTACAGTATTCTCCTCATATTTTAACAGTCAAATGAGCAAATGCCACAAAAAATACTGGCCATTAAAAGGACAATATTACATTACGTTACAATCAATGAAAAAAAGTGTTTATTTTAGTTCTCCTGGGAAACGTCTGATTAAGGTGATTCTAAAGGAAAATATGAAACTAATTATTCATAGATAGCACTTTTATATTTTTTTATTGAAAAATTCCATTTTTAATGGAAATTTTACAAAACTTGGTTTGCGGAAACTTTACACTATATTGATTGTAACAAATACCACAATATAATTTAGGTCCTTTTCACAAAATGGTGTACAAAAAAATGTAAATGTCATCAGCGCCATAATAGCTAACGGGCAGTTTCATTGGGTCAAATCTTGCACACGATCTTGTACCATTTTCTGACAAGTGTAATACGGGCTTAAGGGATGTGCGAACTCCCAGACTTAATCCACAAAATGTCAATTTAATTTTATATTTACAATTTGCGTTATTATAATTAACCAAAATATTACAACTTTGGAGTAAATCGTCAACAAATTTCAAACAAATTGCTCGTTATTAGAAAACGGGAACCAAGTTATGGTAGAGTGAGGTTCGAACCTCGGACCTCTTATTGTGACACTAGCTAGCCTCAGAATGACAATCCGCTTTTATTTATGTTTTATTTAATTATTTCATAAGAACTAATAATAATAAAAACATTTGATTGACATCACATAAAACATCAAAATTGATCAAGATCAAATTAAAAATATATTGATTATAAATATTTTGAGGCTAACTATTTTTATTACTTCGAGTAGAGTAAAATTGAGTTGAGTCTTTCGATGACCTTAGATGCGCAGTTGGTCTAATTTGGTTAAACTGTGACATGCGTAACACATTCTGTAAATTTTACATAAAGCTGTAACATGTCATTTTTTAAAATATTTTTATTTTATTCAAATAAATGACACTTAGCACCTTTTATATATTAGGTAAAAAATAAATTTACATTCAAGAAGTAGAGTTAAGTTATAATGTTATAAGTAAAATATAGCATTTTAAAATAGATTAATACTAACAGTTATTTGCAAATATTTGTGATTAACAAGGATCACGAAGACCCGCCCAGGGCTATAGAGCTTATGATGATGATGATATGCCAAATAGTCAAAATACCGAACTTCGCCAAATCGACATGCATAGAAAAATTACCCGAATGGAAGATAATTTACTTTTACAGACTTCATTGTACAATAATTTAAAACCCTTGTACCATGAGTTTAGAGACTGGTACTCTCCTCATTGGATTATCATTTTTTAATCTCTGGTTTCATACATACATCATTGTTGGTTAAGGGCCGGTTTTATAAACATCCATTAGTGAGCTTTATACCATTTATAACTATATTCCTTAAAATATAGCTTGATTAAGCTGACAGCTGCCAAACTAATGTCAATAGTGATGGGAAATTACTGATCACTGATCATGTACCGATCAAATCGATTTTATCAGTTTTTTTCAAACTATGTTTCCCAGAATTTATATAAATACGCAAAAACAAGCCTATTTTAGTGTGTTTAATACAATTATTCACCAAAAAATAAGACATTTATAATTTTTTTTAAATTATTTATTCGATCAATTTGTCCCATCCCTAGCGTTTTTGCAAAATGATGTAACCTTGTAAGAACATCGTTAATAGTTAGGCTTATTTTTTATTTTTTTAGTTTTAAAGCTGATTTTATATATTTATGTTGATTTATATATCAAGCATTGTATTAAAAAAATAAATTAACATACTAGATACAAATGATTTTTCGTGTCAATATAAATCACTCCTTAGACGTTACTACAAAGTTATGTCGTCACTTTTGCTGACAACTGTCATTCAAATCAAGCTATATTTTAAGGACTATAATATTTTGTATAAAGGACGATTATAAAAATTTGTAGTGTTAAGAGTCGTTTAAATAACGATAAAATGATAATCACCCGATTTTTACTGGTTAAATGCATTACGATCTGTTATCTTCGGCACTGATGCCGTATTTGACACTGACAGAAGTTTTGACACATTTTTATTTAATCATTTCTTTCGTTCTCCACTTAATTCATTAGCGATATGTGAATATTCATTATTTATTAACAGGGTATTTTCACAAGTCGGGAATAACGTTGAAAATATAATACATGTTAAAAGCGACTTTTTACAATTCTAATGATATAACTATCAATGTATTCAAAACAGGTTTTCAATTATAATTTTCGGGTTTAAAAACGAGCACATACAAAACGGCTCGCAGTTAACACCACGTCCTTTTGACGTCACGCGTTATGACCGTCGACCGCGCTTCTAATAAACATTGCGTACAAGTTTGGCGCCAAAATGTTATACGTGCCGTTTGTCCCACGGGGCGCGTAACATATTGTTTTCGGATAATTCAAAATAAGCATATTTTGAACCTATTTAGAAAATTTATCAGCATATTTAATTGCAATTTTTTGCTTATTTAAAAAAATTTTAAATGTATAAATACCATATTACCATTCAAATATATTTTACTCCGCGTTATATTAGACAAAGATTATACATGTATAAGTTAGTATGTAGCATACAAACAACATAAAAACAAGCCTAATGTCATTGACCTACCAGCGATCTTGAATATTTTCATACTTTACATATTGCCATTTGGAATATTGTTGCATTATTTTTCTGTGATTGTTATTTTTTTTAAATAGTTAAAAATGGTCGAGTATTGTAATTAAAATCCAAAACACAGCAATAACAGATAGTCATTTATACACAATCGACAAAAAAAACATACAAATCACGACACAAATCTGAATTTTGATTTATTTATCTGACATTGCATGGAAATAAAAATAATACACTTACTATTATTTTTTTTTTGCTTATTCAATAATAATACTAATAAAAACTATACTTAAGAGGATACCTCAGTCTCACATCCAAACCATCCAATTTTATAATAAAATATATGTATATTAGTCTAATATTACAATAATATTAGGCGGCCTCCGTGGTGTAGCGGTCAAGACACTTGACTCACGCACGGAAGGTTCCGGGTTCGAATCCCGGTGAGAACACAAAAACTTAATGTGATTTTTCTCAAGCCTGGGTATTCACCACTGTAATTGGGCCTCCTGACCTGTTGTGGTGCAAAAAAAAAAATGAATAAAAAATAATAATTAAGGTTCGGTTTATAAACAATCTATTAAATTAACATATTACAACAGAGATGAAGAACATTTAGGAGAAGGTAATATAGAAGTCCAGGCATCTACAGGGCTTATGACCTGTCAATGGCTGGTTTAAGTGGCCACTTTACACACTGTGTAACATTCACCATTCTGCCTATATTTGAACATCTATATTCCTTCAATTCTTTCATCTGTTGATGTTTGTGAAGTTAAAGAGCTAAAACCTTTATTTATGCGGGTGAGATTCATCTAATTGAATTATTTCACCTACATACTAGGCAACGCCTGAAAATATTATTTTTGTCAATTTCTATACTTCTTCATGGACCAGGTAATTTATCAACAATATTTTGAGTTTGTCCAAATTTTTGTAGACATTGACAGGTCATAAGCCCTGTAGATGCCTGGACTTCTATATTACCTTCTCTTAAATGTTCTTCATCTCTATTGTAATATGTTAATATAAACAGCTCCCCAGGGAGTTGAATCCAGTCCTTGTCTACAAAAATTTGGACAAACTCAAAATATTGTTAATTTATTAAATGTTCGTTGGTCTTGTAGTGTAATGGTCAGCGCATTTGCTTACAATGCAAAAGGTCTCGGGTTCAATTTCCGACATGGTTGATATAAAATATTTATTTAAAAGGGTGTTTTCACACTGGAATATTACATAGTCCTCGGACTGGTTCCTGAAGTGTAAGACTGATCACCTTACCTTCATGTAACAAAAAGGAAAGGGAATGATGATGATGAAATGTTCATCAGCACGACGAACTGTTGACCGTTCGTAACGAGATCTGACAGTTGTGTGTTTTATGAACCAATTTTGCTGTCTTTAATCTTATTTTCTGTCGAGTGCAAATATTTTGGATTTAATAAAAAATAAAATCGGGTTGTAGTCCCGTGGCTATTGTCTCGGACTCGCGGCTCAAAGGTCCGTGGTTCGGATCCCACTCTACCCCAACTTGATCCCATTTTTTTATAGTGAATTATTTACAACTCGTTGAAAATGGCCCTCAAAATTAAATATTTGGGTAAATCATAAGAACGCAAATATTTATTTTTAAAAAAAATATACCATCAAAAAAACTGAAAAAACATGTTTTTTGGCATTTTGAAACAAGTAAAGCAATACCGCTTATATCCCTAAATCCAATACAGCGTTTTAAGAGGTATTTGATTAGTGTAAAGGCGATACCGCAAATACGCCATACATAACATCCAGTTTGACTGCCACAATCAACTTCGTACAGATGCCAAGTAGAAAAAAAAGATTTTCAAATATAAATCAACAACACAAAATAATCTGCATTTAAATTTATTTTTTATCTTTTTTACGAAATTTCAAGGTTTCTTTATCCCTCCTGAACATTTTGAAAAATGGTTCATCCGCTTTATTGAACTTACATAGAAGATATATTATATTACGTGCATTAATTACAATACTTGTAAATTTTAACAATTTCGAAAAAATACAACTAAATGTGGATAACTTATACGACCACTGTTATAAAAATTCATTTTGCAGCTACAGAGCGCATAAACGGTTAGGATTCTTACAATAATTTAATGAAAGTGGTCGATACAACCTTATAAACAAATGGTTTTTTTTCACATGTGTATAAAAATTAATAATTTCAAAAATAAACAATCCCTTGACACGCGACACCCCAGTAAGGGAACATTATTTTTTAATAAAAAATATACATATAAAAATTGTAAAAGAATAAATAAATAAAACATATACATAATGAGCATCAAAAAATTATTAGCGAGTACAACAGGCTACCGGAGTCCTATAGAAGATCAATAAATAACTGTATTCATTTAAAAAATTACTACTTGAGGAGGTACGTGGAGGGTGAAATTTAGTTTTAAGTTCTTTTTTCCCTTAAATATTTCTTTCTTGCAATATGTAAATATAACAATTTTATTTTTAATTTTTATTATGGATTGTTTAAAGGATGGCAAGCGGATGTATAATTTGTATCATATATTTGCTTGCTATCTTATTTCAGTTTTTATGTACATATTATTACTTGTTACTTTATTACTATTTGTTGCTATATTATTGTTGTTAACATACCTATATGTAAATATTTTTCTGTCCCAAAATGAGTTTGTTGTAACTCCTGGGAGTACAAAAAATTTTTTTTGTATGATTTAATAAATAAATAAAAAAATAAAATTAAATAATCAATATGAAACTTACTTTTCCTTCTGACAAATCTGGAACAAACCGGATCTCTCGTAATCAAGCAAGGCCAGAAGGGATGAGAGCCGACACGGGCCCATGCTAAGTCTCCTAACTTCCACTTGCAATTAGCTTCATCTTTAATAACACTCAAATCACACACAATCACACTATTTACTTCAACGGGAGGGATATTCTCTACCTTGGGTGAAGTATCAAGTTCTTTTCTTTCCGGAACTTTCTTCGCCCTCGCCTTGTAAACTTTATGCTCCTTGGGCGATTTTTCTTTTTTTAAATATAAAAACTGTTTGGTTTTTTTCATAACACCGGTGGATAGGTTAAATTCTTTGGGGGGGCTTGCTGATTGAGGAAGAGATTCTGTCGGATATAAAGGTTGCGATTTTACCGGCGAGAATATATTCATCATCAAAGAGAAGGTGTCTTCTTTTTCCAACTGTTTTCGTTGTATAAGATCTTTCCGGACGTACACTTTTAAAGGGGCTTTCGTAGGACTATCATTCCACGGAGTGTGAAGTATTTTTGTTTCTACAGTAGGCGTGTATTCATCACAAGGCGAGATAATTTTAACCGGTGTACGAGTTGTATTTAACTGCGGCGAAATGTGTTTAACGGGTGTGGACTGCATTTTACATGGTGATTTGACAGGAGATGTAATCGGAGAATCCTTTTTTATCTTGTTAATTGATTTGTTAGGAGATTTTGAAGGTGATTTAGGCGATTTTGAAGATTTTGAGTTCAAGTGAATAGCTATGTCCGTAGGATAAAAATCCGCGATGGTCTTTTGTTTCCTAGCTCTCCCATAACGACTGGTATTTGGAGGGCTTATTCCATTTGATGGAGAACTATCGTACGTTGTTATTTTAGAAGTCAAATTTGTCTCTAACTCCCTTTCCAGCTGAGATTTTTTAACGTTTTTGCGTTTTGTATTCGCCGGTTCGTCTTTTACATCTTCTAATAATGATGGTTCAGATATTGACCGGTTAAGTGTGACTGTTGCATCAGACACATCTGAAATAATATTTTCTCTTTCAGTTGACTCGTCTACACTATTGTTAACCGGTGTATTCTGATTTTCAGTAGCCATGGTTGACATCAAATCATTCTCACTTAAAATGTTTATAGGTTTTCTTCAGTTGATTTTTTTATGAAAATGTGGAGATTTACTTAATCCCTGAAATAATAATACAAGTTATAGCGACATTATAAACTGGGCCGTGTACATTAGATATGTAAATGTCTAAAAATAAACTCGAGATGCATTATAAAAGGCAATATAATTGATAATCTGACGAAATACGAGACAGCAAATTCATACTAAAAATGGAACAAAAAAATGTAAGATTTCATATTAAAATGTTATAAATAACATAAATCTGCGCAGCTGAACTAATAATTTATTTATCAGACTCGACCGCACCTGTTTATCTACGAGAAATAAGACACAACGCGCCTAAAACGACAGACAAACAAAATGGGAGATCAGATGAACTATTGTTATGCCATAGGATACGAAAATAGGAACAAAAAAATTACATTATATCGCCGTGGAGAAGGCTTAAAATTAAACACAATATTTTTTTAGACTCCCGAAACACAATGGAAAGAGAATCTGCGCAATATTTTATCGCTTTTCTCGTATCCGCAAAAATAATTGCTAAAAACTTTCTACGAAATCACACTCACTCACTGTACGTACTGCACGCCATGAGAACAAAAATTTTCGAGCGAGATTTTAGCGATGATATAATTAGATATGCCTGCAATAACGAAACTTACCTGCGTTTCACTTGTCGATTTATGAAAAAATGTATAACAGGGAAGGAAATTCGACGTCAATTCGCGACATTAAACAAAATTAAGTTCAAACGTTCAATGACACAAGCACGAACAAACGGCGGCTCATCGGCCATCAGCATTTACCGAGCTGTTTTACCGACATTCCGTTATTCGTCTTTCCCGCCAACTTTTTAGATTTTAATGACATTCCTTTCAGATATTTTTTTAGAAATACCCTTAGTTATACAACTGTTTGAAAATACACAACATTTCACAAAATTACCCTTTCTTAAATCCAAATATACAGTAACAGATACTTTTGTTTTTTTTTTTATTGCACAAAAGAGTAAGGTTATGTGCCCTATTTTTTTTTTATTTTACAGAATTCATGACAATCGAGAAATACAAATATGAATGTCTCATATCTTTGGTTCGATTTTTCACGTGCAAGTACATTTCGAACATGTTCTCCTATTTTTGTATTACATTTACAAATGTGGCTTTTAAATTGTATTCCTAATAATTTTAAATTTATAGATTTCTACTTTATCAAATAAAAAATATATTTTATTCGTAATGTGCATAGGTGGCGGTAGTATATCAAAACAAAATTGCTTCCATTTTTGACCAGTAATTTTTTGACATTTGTAGGTAGCGTGCGAAGGTTCGTTTTGACGTTTCATAAATCCAATAAAAAAATGGCGGTCGGTAACAGAATCAAACCTCCCAAATCAGATGAAATATTCGCCTACAGCGAAATGGGTTTGAGAAATAATGCAGCTGTAGTTGAGTATTGTAGGACTTCAATGGCAGCCTTATCCGGTGGAACTGCAGGTACATACGACACATATTTCTAGAGTATTTTTTCATTGACGCAAATTTGACAACTCGTGATCTTAAATTGAATGTTTTTGTTCAGGTTTGCTCGGACTGACTGGTTTCTACGGATTTGGCTTTTACCTCTTCTCGGTTGTCAGTTTGTGGGCGCTTTTACTCATGAAGGCTGGAAGCAACTGGCAAAAGTTCTTTATGTCCAGAAGAAGTCTACTTACCAATGGATTCTTGGGAGCATTGTTCACATATATTTTGTTCTGGACATTTATTTATGGAATGGTTCACGTATATTAATAATAATTTATGTAATCTTAGTATATTTTTATATGTATAATAATAATAATATATTCTTCTGTGTAAGAAGGGCTTGCATTTTATTTCGTATGAGGTGTGGTATAGAAAGATAATTCATTCACTAGAAACATTGATTGGCCGTATCACAGGACCAAATGATGTAAAACTAGTATTTATGCGTATTATTGACCATAGTTAGATTTAAAATTACATATTGTCTCTGCATCAGCAATTTCTGTTCTGTTGAGTATCTCATCGACAGCCTTCCAGAATGGCATGAGCCCGCAGGTTTAAAGAACAGGCAATGTGGGTTTAGGTTCTCTTTAGGTCTACCGCCGCATCCTCGAGACACTCGTTATAGGAGACCGCTGCGTCCGTTCTCGGACTTCAATGTTAGTTATAAAATCGAACCACCTTATGCCTAATATTCTCCTCAAGCACTTACTCTCAAAACTCAGAAGTTTGGTGTTCTGAGCTTTGGGAAGGTGCCAAGATTCGCACCTATATAGGAGTACTGGCATTATACAAGAGTTGAAATATCAGCATTTCGTTTTGACCCAGTATAGGCTAGAGTTCCAGACAACACGCATATCAACCAAAGTAAAAATTATATCAAACGCTTTAAGAAATAAAAAAAACAGTTCTCACGTCCTGTTCATATATTTTGAAATAATTGCTAAAATCCTTGTGGCAATTAATTAAACTGTTTAAAAGCTTTGAGTTTCAAAGATTTAGTACCAAACGTTCTTGACTTCACAGATCCTATATGATTAGTTTCATGATCAGGTCATGCGCTGTTCTAGTGTACCTCTATTCAAGAGGGGCTCCATGTCATTGTGCATAGGGTCAAAAATCATATCAAGGATAGCTAGTGATCTCGTTTTAAGAAAACATGCCAAAAGGTGAGATTTTTGTGTATTAACATACTTTTATTGGTGAATTACATGTAGAAAAATATATTATATAAATATAAACTGCGCAAACAGAACATTTATACGTTTTGCAAAGACAAAACAAAGTTTATATTGGTTTTTCAGATGTTATGAACGAACTTAATAAAGCAAAAATCATTTTTTTAAAAGACAGTAACGGGAAGGGTAAATACTTAAAGACCATTTACACGTGGACAATACAATATTGTTTTGTCTCAGGACTCTGCCATTATCCATGTGTAAACAGCAATTTATAGGACAAAACATTGTTCCGAGACATTGTCCCCGCAGAATATCTCCGCGGAACAGTGATTACTCCCACCACCCGTAAAAACGCTTAGTGATTTGCTCATCGTGTGCGCATCGTTCTTTTACAATTCCAGTACATCTTGGCATAAAATAAATATTTTTTTTCGTGAACTCAAACAAACTAACCATCATGCCGTTTCGCCGTAGGGGTAGGCTGAGAGAATAGAACGTCATATCACTCTGTCTTTGCATTGCACTCACAAGAACTCCCAAGTTGTCTGAAGAATTGACTTATCTACGAATTCTGGACATTATTATTATGGATAACTTATATAGTACCATTTTCGTAATATAATACCTCAAGGGCGCTTTACAAAGTGATTATATAAAGATGTAAATTTAATTTTAACTTTTTAATTTAAGAAAATTAATGTACTTTGTCACCACATGCTAAGAATTTATTCAAATGATTTGAGAACAAGTGGGTTTTAAGTTTCTTCCGAAACATCATTCCATGCCGTAGGGCCTGCGACTGCAAATGCACGTTCGCCTAATTTAGTTCGCTGCTTGCGTAGAGGTATAATAACTTTTCCTTTCGACGTAGATGTAGCTAAATTAAGCGTAAGACGTCTGTCAGCTAGTTCATATGGAATGCAGAGTTCCCTTAGATATTCTGGAGCAGAGTTGTGCAGTGACTTATACATAAGCCAACAGAGTTTATATTCCACCCTCTGTGGAAAACGTAGCCAGTGCAATTCCCGAAGTAGTGGAGTGATATTACTAAACTTAGAGATTCCAAAAATAAGTCTCGCTGCGGCATTCAATACAGACTGTAGGCGAGTCATTTTATTCATTGGTAGACCTGCGTAGATACCACTACAATAATCGACTCTAGACACTACGAAAGCAATTATTAATTGACGGGCGGCATCAACTGGCAAATTATTGCGTATGCATTTAATCAGTCTCAACTGGGGCATAAAAACTAAAGTTGCCCCTTGAAGAATTTCGACAAGGTTTGGAAGATAAAAATATATTGTTTGCAACAAAGACGGGACATTATATAACATAAAACAAAACATGTTTTGAAAATTGTAAGAGGTGTAGGTATGTTGATTGCTGACAATAACGCAGTATTACTTACTTATTTATTATTCCAAATTTCTGGATTTAAGTATCACTCCTCTTTTATTTCTATAATAATGTTCCCTAACTTACAAAAAGGCATATAAGGTCGATCTTTATACTAAATTTCTCAATTTTAAGTTTATTAATCGTTTGAAGACAAGATGATCCGTCTTACACTTCAGGTTCAGCGACACCTTGATTTAATCAACATATTGCAACAGAGATAGAGAAGAAAATATGGAAGTCTAGACTTATGACCTGTCATAGGCTAGTCTAAGTGGCCTTGAACTAAGTATTTGGAATCAACCTTGTTAGAAATTTAACCCAGGACTTAATGCATACTGGCCGAATCACTACAACATTAGCCGGACTTCAAGGCAAAGACACTGGCCTGGTATTATATTAGGGTTATGGGTTTGATTTCCGGTGAGATCACAATAAATAATATATTTTGTCAAATAAACACAGTCTCAAGCTGGAGAAAACCAGTTTCAAACCTTTACTCCCTCTCCTCGGCGGTAGCCGCGTACCTGGGAGACGGGCTGTAGACCGTGACGCCTTATAATGTGTACATTTCCTCATAAACATGAGTTCACTACAGACACTTGACCTGTGTGTTTTACTTCAACACACTTCGCCTGCTCCGGACTTTGCTCTTCACCGCTGGTCGCCGCCTTGGCTGCGCTCGTCTCTCTGTACTAACACGGCCCGTTAGAAAGCCCTTTTTAGGGCTTTTGATGTTAACTTAGCGGTCATTGCTTTCTCAGCTCGTCAGGCTCCCAGGCATCCCGTTTTCACCGGGTCGGCCGATTGGGAAAAACCAGGAAGACGAAGCCGCCACATAAAATCTTACGAAATCTTTCAAGTTTATGTTTATTATTTAGGTGCCTAGATAAGTAGAATTATTTAATTAATTTATAATTGGGAATGCGACTAGGAATAGCAGGGGCCATATTCAACAGTATGAAGGCTGTCTGGAGATGGTGCCACGGTTCACTCCTCTACGGATGTGAATCATGGCACCACACTAGGGCCTAAAACAGCAATGTACTAAGATTTAAGAATAGGTGTCTCAGAAGAATAAATTAGGATGTAAACAAATAGCAAAAATATTTCAAATTTAACTACAATATTTAATAAAGTTTTAATTTTGAAAAGAGTTTTTTTTACTAGTAACTCTGTACAGTAACTAATCCTGCAATAATTTTGTAAAGGTGTAGTTGGTTCACACACACTCCAACAAATATAGATAATAGAGATTTTGGATTATTTAAGCGTTTGCCGGTTCAAATTCTAAAGAATGTCTGAAGAAACATCTCCTTTCTCTTCCTTAATCTCTCCTCCTTTCCTTTTTCCTCTTTCCTCTTTTTTTCCTTTTTCCCAATGAGTAATAGTTTTGATTTAAGGTAATTTATAAACAAATACGTTTATTTCTATTTTTATATATTTTCAGCTTTTTAATCTTTTTTTTTTCTATTGAATATGTTCTGTAACTTGAATTATAAAAATAAAACTTTTATTTAATTGGTTGGTTGGAAGAAATTGCCATTTGGCAATAAGCCCGTTAATGTACAAATAACATTATGTACAAAAAGTTAAATAAATTATCAAACCTAACATGCTGAATGCTTTGGAGGTAATTTTATTGATATGCGATTAAAAAAAGACGAGTTCAAAACAAAGCGACCTTTTGCCCAGTTTCACCTGATCGTCTAACCAACCTCAATATTTATAAGAACAACATATCATATTATTAAATTGGCTAGTGCAGT
Source organism: Micrasema longulum (assembly GCF_059751315.1). Taxonomy (NCBI): domain Eukaryota; kingdom Metazoa; phylum Arthropoda; class Insecta; order Trichoptera; family Brachycentridae; genus Micrasema; species Micrasema longulum. Next base: position 24,932 of record NW_028280331.1, read on the forward strand.
TTTTAAGTATTTTTTATCAGTGTCTCTACTTTTACATCAGAGGTAGATTATTTACATACATCCTTGAGTGATGATAATGTAAATTATTCAAATCCAATTTGATATTTTTTATGCTTGGGAAAATCTGATTTTTCACTCTCATATCGCTCCATAATACTGTCTGCACACCTGATACCTATATTACCTCTAACCAGGGTTGAATTTATTATTATTTTCTATACAGTTGCACTATCAGAAAAAAATATTCCATATGTTAATTAACAATTTATTCATTCACAGAGGTGTCGTATAATAGGTAAGCATACTGTTTTTTTTTTTAACGGATGTTGTTTCTTTCTTATTGATGCTTTCTCTTTTTTTGCTTGATTAAGAACATCTTGGACATTAGTCTTGGACAATATTAATTATTGGAAGGTAATGGAGATCAGAAAAATGTTTATAAAAGAGTCTTTTGATGCATTTCTGATCATGGTACTACAAGAGGAGATCTCAGCAGAATGCTCTTACAAGGTTTTCATGTAATTTTAATTACTTTATACCTAAAATAAATACGACTTTTCCTCAAAGAAATTTTTCTTTTGTGACCCCAAGAGTGTTTTGGTTAAACATATTAAGTTCTCCAAAATAAAAGCCATCTCCGGCAGAAATATTCAAGATTGGATTTTGTTTAAGGGACGAGACCACTGTAGCAGACTGCTGCGAGACATTGGAAAAGTCTATTTTTTTATCTATGGTTCACTCATATAGTATAGTTCTCTTCAAAATATCCGGGTTTTGGTGAAAATATTTTGTTACTGTACACGACTCCACCTATGCATTTGAGACAGTCCCGTGAAATCATTTAGTCAGATAAATCTCACTCCCATCAATAAAGGTTTCAGCTTCTTTAACTTCATAAAAATCAATAGATGAAATAATGAGGAAGTTCAGTATTACAGGAAATATGATGTAAAAAATGTTTTTTTACACACCGTAAGAATTAGAGCACTAAATTGTACAGCAAAGTTTCTCTAAAATGAATGCCTCGACACGGGTTATGCCCAGTTAGGCGTTCATATAGAAAGAAAAGAGATTATGTATTGTAAATATAACAAAGAAATAAATGTACTCTTATTAAATATCTTTGCCTTACACCAGCCCTTGTGTTTAACTATACATACCCAGTTATATCTGTCAATGAATAGTGATGGATGAAGCCACACAAGGAAATGTACTGGTCTTTAGAAACCATACAAGAGTCTCAATCAATAATTTAATGAATAAGCATCAACTAACTCGTCATTGCTACTTATTTGTGACTTTGTTCTTCTGTAGGATAGGGTTCTAAATAATACATTTTCCAACAAAAACATATGTGGGAAATTAAGTGGTCCCTAGTACTCCAGATGTTGCTTACGGAATCATTTATGCTTAAGGTTAAAAACAAAAAAAAAACCTACATAAATACTTATATATGGGTGTATCTACTCCTATATGTGTGCAAATCCTGGCACCTTAAAACTCAAAACACAAACTGAGTTTTGAGAGTAAGTTCTTGAGGAGAATATTACACACATGATGGTTCAATTTCATAATTAACATTGAAGTCCGAGATCAGACACAGCAGCCTTTTATAACGAGCGTTTTGAGGGTGCGTCGGTGGACCTAGGTTGGACACATGCTGTGAATGCCAGAAGAGAACCTCAACCCATGTTGCTTCTTCTTCTTCATACCTGCTTGCTCCAACCGTCGATGATGATCTTTCAACTTTATTCAGCAGAATGAAGGGATGTAGGATTGATGTGGGAGAAGGCGAGAGTGTTCGCTAGCGATAGGGTCTCCTGGATGCGTCTGATAATGTCCAGATGTTGAGCTTAGGAGCGGATGTAGAAAACAAGAAAATAATCAATTACCTGTTTATGTATACACCAATCCATAAAGGTTTGATTAATAACCTGTCAATGAGGAAGTTTGTTGTCTTTTTTTATTTGTTAATAGACTATTAAACTAAGCCATTTTTTTAATTATTTTTTTTTATATATCGTATTATCAGCGCTATGATTTTTTAAAGTATTGTATTTCTGAAATAACTGCGCGTGTGATGTCAGAGGTTCTTCTCTGTCAGTTCTTCTGATTGGTTGGTTTACGGAAAGCAAACCGAATATCCTTCACAGCTACTTAGATATCATTGGTTGGTTCATATGAACCAGTAACGTCGTTCAAAGTAGCGCGTTTTTATTTTTTTTTAAATATTTTTTTTTTACATTTCAAGAAACTTTGCAGTACAATGTAAAGCTCTAATTTTTACCGCGCGCAAGAAAATATTTTTTGTACCCAATTTCCCATACGGCTGAAGTTCCTTATTGGTTTAAATAAAAATAAAAAACGCACGAATCAGTCGAAATTTCTGCGTCTGAAATTATTATTATCTTGTCAACTACTTATCTACAAAGATTTGAATATTCCCACTATTGTTTATATGGACCTTAAGAATCTATTGTGCTTTATTTTATCGTGTTTTTGTAGATACCTAATTATATAATCCGTGTACATTGTAATTGGCAGTAGTGCTGTATTTACATTTAAATAAATAAAAATATTTTTACAATCAACACACTTTCATGAAAGCCGTTCAAAGAGTTACGCGAATTGCAGCTCTTAATTTTATAAGGAGTTAAAAATATTTACCAACATAATAAAATACTACGTTAGTTTTTTGGGGTTTTTGAATGGTCTTAGTTCCCATAAGAAACAATTTATCAAAAAAAGTCAAGACCATGGAGATACGCCAATAGTAAGTATCTGTGGTGTGCATAAAATCACTGCGCTTGTGCCATAATCCAGGAAGAAAATACGGAAATAAGTTCATATTTTACTGGATTATAGCACTAGAGGAATGGTTTTTCTACTCAATTTAGATATTTACTATTGGCGTGTCCCTGCTGTTTTTTTTATCTATAAATTGTTTATTATCGGAACTAATACCCGTATGCAGAGACAAAACTTAAGGTGAGGGAAGTACATTTTAATTTCAAATGCAGAGAATAACCCGAAGGTGAAGACAATAGAATGTACTTTCCTCACCTTAAGGTTTGTCTCTGCATACGGGTATAAGTCTATCAAAAAACCCTTAATAGCACCCAGTTTTATCTGCCGTCTTCGGACGTACGGTACACAAACATGATACATATTTTTGAAAAACGCAAAAGCTACCGACACAGAAAATTTATTTTTTATATTCTATTTTAAAAAGATACAAAATCAGTTCAGTTTTGGGGTGGGGAAAATGGGACTACGAATCGTCGATTTTCATCATCATTCCATGTCCGCTCCCTAGTTGCAGCATATGGTGTCCACGAAGATCCTCCAGGCATCTCTGTCGGCAGCCAGCTCCGGTGTATCCTCGCAAGTCAGGTTCGCATTCCGTAGTGAACATGAACTGCCGACAAACAATCAGCAATGGACGTCCAGGACGTCGAGAACCTGATGACTTGTAAAGTAGGCAAGCGTGGTTAAGGCTCTCAGGAGGCATCCGCAGTACATGGCCAAGCCAACCGTATTGCTTCCGCTTGATGACAGTTGTCACCGGAGTTTGATGCGTCCGTTCTTCCGAGATTCTTCTGAGACACCTATTCTCAAAACTCAGTATTTTTCCGTTTTGGGCCCTTGTGAGGTGCCACGATTCGCATACATAGAGGAGAGAAGTGTTATTATATAGGCGGCACTCGGTTTTCACTGAGTAAATATCCGATCTCTAAACAGCCTTCATACTGTTGAATGTGGCGCCTGCTATTCCTAGCCACACTCCCATTTATTTTGTAAAGCTGCCATTTTCCGTAACATATACTCCCAAGGCTGTGGTATTCCAAACACTCTCCCGGCCGTATTATCTCGTCTATTTACATACAAAACACACTAGAAAAACTGTATTCTCGTGCCGCGATTGTGGTTCAGAATAGCACCCCAAGAATTTGAAACTCTCGACCCTTTCGAACATCGATTTTAGTTAGGCATAAAATCAGTCCGAAGCGACGTGCAGTAGTCTTTTTAGCACAGTATCGGGGAGGCATTTGAGGGAGAGTAACAGAAAAACAATACCCGCTTAACGGTATTCAGTACCTGTCTTTTTTTTTCCATTCGCCGGAAAACGTCATCGTTTCGGACTTTGTCCACTCAGAATTTTTAATATCCTCTATAAATAAATTATTAACATATTACAACAGAGATAAAGAACATTTAAGAGAAGGTAGCATAGAAATCTAGGCATCTACTGGGCTTATGACCTATCAATGGCTGGTTTAAGTAGCCACTTTACACACTGTGTAACATTCACCATTCTGCCCATATTTAAAGAGCTGAAACCTTATTTTATGCGGGTAAGATTCATCTAATTGAATTATTTCACCTACATACTAGGTAACGCCTGAAAATGTTATTTTTTCAATTTCTATACTTCTTCATGGACTAGGTGGATTTATCAATAATATTTTAAGTTTATCGAAATTTTGGTAGACGAGGACTGGTTTCAACTCCCTGGAGAGCTGTTTATTTTAACATATTACCACAGAGATAAAGAACATTTAAGAGAAGGTGATATAGAAATCTAGGCATCTGGGCATCTACATCATTCTTCATCTCTGTTGTAATATGTCAATATAAACAGCTCCCCAGAGAGTTGAATCCAGTCCTTGTCTACAAAAATTTGGACAAACTCAAAATATTGTTAATAAATTATTATGTTGTCTCAGAGTAATAATTATCTATTGAAGCCCTTTAGCTCTTTTGCATAGAATAAAAGCGTTCTAAATTGTTGGTTTAGTTTTTAGTTTAGCAACAAACGTGTAACGGGCGGTTTCGGTTTGCGTTTGCAATTCTTGACCCGAGTACCTGCGGCCCGTTGTATTGCTGTAAGCTCTATCTAACTTCGTGTTAATAATCGTAGAATAAAATAAAAGAATTTGAAATGAAGAAGTCACTCAGATACCAACACAATATTAAATTTCCTAAATTCCATACAAGTCGTGGTCAAAATCGCTTTGTCTTCAAAGGTGTAAAAAATTATAATTATCTTTCTCATAAACTAAAAACTTTTAAAAATAATATATCAATAAATAAATTTAAAGTTAATCTAAAGAAATTTTTTGAACTCGTGTAAAAACAACATTAAATTTTAATTAGTATGAATGTATGATTGTTTTGTGTTTTTTCTTTATATATCCTATGTTTTTATTTTTCTTTTTCATGTACCTACTTGTATTTAAAATTATATAAACTCTTATTAATAAACAACTAAAACAGTCCAAGCACAATAATTGGTCTCTTTTTTTGGAGAGTTACAGTGATAACATTTACTAGATGTCACTGGCGGCTCTTGACCAAAAACATTGGCAGTGCATTTCTTTACATTTTGTCAACTTGTATATGGAGTTCAATAATATTACAACAATATGACAGGTCCAACGTGATAAACGAGCAATAGTATGACAGCCCGCGCATCGGAACCAGGAACGCTAAATTCGCCTAACATTATACGCACGGTATAGGTAACTAATTTGTACTAATTTCATGTCATTACGCATGTTCAAAGTGACATTACTAATGAACTTCAAACTTCAAATCTGCGCATGCGTTGGCAATGCCCAGAATATGTATATTATCTTCTCCCTCTTACGCACGATTCAGCGGTATGAAGCGTTGTCTATCTCGCTCAAATGACGATTTTACGAGATACGGTATATTTCATACAAATTCAGGGTAAAGAATTGTGCAAAACAGAATATGCACGGGGACGATTACGCATGTGCAGACAAAATGAGAAAATCGTCCGCTAGAGTCGATCTCGCTAGATCTTTTGGCGCTAGTTATGAATATTATGATGTTTACGAGTATAATATCGACACAAATCCCGGTTTTATTGTACATTCAACATATTTTTACTCTCAATAAAATTACTAATTTATTTACACATATTTTTACTTGCCATTGCACTGCACTTATGCACATACTAAGGAACCGCCTCTGCTAGATGTGTAAAAGTAGATATGTTTAGAATTTTACAAAAACATGTACTTTTTATGAAATTTGTGAATATTTTTTTTCATTAAAAAATGGTTTTTGTCCGTATGGGTGGCTCTATTAGTCATAGGCGTGTTATTACTCTAAGGTTTAAGCAGATACGTACTGCACATAGATGAGTAAGTAAGCAATGAAAGTTACAAATTAAAATGTAACTGATATCCTCGGAGGGGTAAACGTGGAGAAGTGCGTACGTATACGAGTGTAGTATGGTAAAGCTCGGTAAAGAGTAACAAGATGGAAGATAGCAATCACCACAGATGCAGATATCAATTACAAACAGAAAAGGAATTATAAAAATAAAAGTTGGCGCGTGGACAATATTATTTGAACGTATGGTAACACTAGAACATAACGCAGGGCTGTAGGAAAGCAAATGTTATCATTTTTATATTTTATTTAATAGTCAATCATATGCATCCTTCTTTACTGCATTTAACACATTGTACATTTTAACTAGGAACTAAAAGCCAATTATTCGTATCTACGTAAATCGTATTTCAATTTAAATTATTTATAATAGTGGCTTTCGAGAGTCCGATTCTATTTTTAATTTCTGAACATATTTTACCAATAATAGCATATGAATTCTACGACTCAGTCGATAAGCGCTGTATTTCTAACTAGCAAATATTTAGTGAAAATATTATTTTTATTTCACTTTGTTTAAAATCGCTTTGTTATATTTGTTAAATAATATAATAATGTGGACCTTGTACTAAGTACAATGGTACATATACATTGTAATTGTATCTTTTTATAAAGAAATATCTAGTAGAAATTTGATTTCTTTTATTGAGAAAATAGAGGCTTTATAAGATTTTCATACAGATTTTATTTTACCAAGTTAAAGACTGGTTTAGAGTCTGTCCAAAAAAGCAGAAAATAGAAAAAAAAATGCTGGCAAGACCAAATTTTAAGTGGCTTGTTTTGTGATTCGTTATTGTTACTGAAGTAAAGTTATTATTGCATGTAAATGATTACAACTTTCTTTGGTACATTCTTTTATATGTAACATATGTTTCTTTCTTTATATATATAGTTATATCCATGTGAAGAATAACAATGGTAAATACATTTCTTTACTGAATGAAATGAAAATGCACGCAACGATCCATGGAAAGACAGATGCTCGTAGTATGTCTAAGAGACTGAGTAAGAAATGAAGAAATTAGGCGCCGAACCGGAGTCGCGAATATCATGGTTCGTGCAGCGAAATCGAAATGGAAGTGGGCAGGATACTTGGCGAGGCAAAATGATGGCAGGCGGACACCCAGAATAATAAACTGGAGACCACGGGCAAACAAAGGAAGTGTTGGAAGGCCACAGAAAAGATGGGTCGATGGCATCGCCTCTATTTAAATATGTATTTAAGAGAAAAAATGTATTTACATGTTATTCAAATAGATCAAGTCAAAGAAGGAATCGTGTATTAGAAATACCACATTGTAAAACGAGGCTAGCACAGAGACATGCATATTTTATAGGCCTAAATATTTTTTTTACTGCTAATATTTCATTGATCCCAAACTTTCGAAATTTTCATTCTTTTAAAATACACGCACTATCCTAGATTCAAACTAAAGATATGAATTCTTTTTTTCTATGATATATTTTGTTGTCCTTTAATAATAAGGAATATTTTAATGTTTTTTTATTATTTTTATTTTCTATTTCATTTTTTAATTACTATAAAATAAAGAAGTACCTTATAATCTTTCACAGAATATTTTCTTTTCTCTTTCTTAATAATAAAAAATATTATACCTGCCTATTTATTATGGGAGCAAAAATTTATAAACATTTCTTGTATACCCACGAACAGGCCATGCCTTTGTGGGTTTTTTTGTATCCTCTGTTTTACCTCTTATGTATATTGTAAAAAAACAAAAAAATAAATATTAATGTATATTTATATTGCCCGTAAAACATGGATGGTGAAAGCGGGTGATAGATAGGAAGAAATAGAGACATTTGGAAGAGGCCTTTATCCAGCAGTGGAGAGAATAAGACTGAAGCAGAAGAAGAAATACATGACGTGACGATATTTGCTGAGGATGACTTTTAAGCTCGGATTTGTATGGAGTGTTATCTCTATATATTATATCTCAATAAAAAAGTGCCTTTCTCAGTTACTTGGATTTTTTAGTCACCTATTCTTAACCCTCCCTCCCCGGTGATGTGTAGCTAGTACACATTGCGTCTAATAACTATAATATCTTCAAAAATATAACAAATATTAGGTTTAGATTTTCAGTATTCTTCCATTACACATTTACATATCAACTGAAATATTTGTTATCAATAATAAGTACTTATAAGGCACAAAAATGCATTTTATCGGAAATCGGGGATAAATAACAAATATCATCAAAAGTATACTCTCAGTCAGTCACGTAGTCCAGTACTATATAGCTACTTAGTAGCTCTCGTGAAGTTGGCGCGGGTGCACGTTTCGCCCGAGTCGTTAGCAATACCCAATGGTTTTTTCATGTTTTCAACAGTTAGATTTGAAATAGTATCATCTTTTAATTAAATTATAGTTAATTAAGCCATTCCCTATAAACATTCCGTTTTTCCCTTTTTAAATCTCTTAATTAGTGACTACATTTGCTCGATGTATTATTATTGTGTTTTTAAAAATTATTTTTACGGTCAACTTTTTAAAATCCTTCTTATGTTGTTGAAATTCAACTTGTCAATGCGTTTTAAAGCTACAAGACTTTTTGTGATGTTAGCTATCATATTATATTTATCATATTTTGTAAATGTTATTAACTATCAAATATCTAAATTTAGTAAATGGGGTCTAGAATTTCAACCGTTTATGCGCTCAGTAGCTGCAAGACTTGTTATCTTACTTCTATTATTATAATTAGCTTTTTATTTTGTTTTTAAAATATCACTTAAACTTTAAACTTCACTGTTAAATAAAAAAAAGTGTAAATAGGGGCTAGATTTCTTACTGTCCGTTCGCTCTGTAGCTGCAAGACGTGCTGGGATATTTATTTATTGTACAGCGCCTTTGAGGTGATTTTCACAAAAATGGCGCTATATAAATTATCCAAACATAACATACACAGCACCGTAACGGGCAGGTGTTTTTAGGACAGTAAGGGAAAGGTTAACCTGTAATAAAATGCGTTGCATTGAATAATTCTCTCGTGAGAATCGTTTAGCATTTTTAATCATTGTAATCACAGCTGAAGCACTTCTTTATGCGTGTACATTTAGAGATTAGGCCAAATTATGCCCACTACACGCGCCGGCTCTGCCATTGAACGCCATGCGGTAGACCGAAAAATGTACCACGCACGTGACCGCCACGCGTCTTCGGCCATTTTCAGCTGAATTAACCAAATCCCACAATAGCGGATGGGCCACTGACAAGAAGATAATATTGTATTTAATAAATCTAAGTGCAAATATTAAGAGATTTAATCGGTGATCTACCAAATCCATGTAGGTATTGAGTATTGACACAAAATGTCAGCCGCGGCACGCGGGAACTGATTTTAAATTTTGACAAAAAACGAACTAACCATTTATTTTTTTTACAATAAACATAATAATAAAACAGAGTATTAAAAAAAAAGCATAATTATATAGCAATTAAATACATATTAAAAAAAAAATTAAACAAAAATATCTCACTAAGGCATGGCCTGTGCGTGGGTATACAAGAAAATGTTAATGAATTTTTGCTCCCATAATAAATAATAGATAGTTATAATACTTTTGTGTAACATAAGAAAGAAAAACTAAAATATTCTGTAAAAGATAATATGGTATTTTTTTATAGTAATAAAAAACAGAGTATAAAAAAGGAAATAAAAAATATTTTTAAAAAACGTAAAAATATTCCTTATTATTAAAGGGAAACAAAATAAAGGTTAGGCAAAAAGGATAAAACGCCACAACACTCTATATTTGCATACAGATCTCGCTTCCTCTACATTCATACATCTTCTCATGCACACGCGCCGATTAATCCGACTTTTGACATGTCCAACTTCAAGTATTTGTTGGATTTGTTCATGCCACGTCTTTCTCGGTCTTCCTCTATTTCTGCATCCATCAACATTCACATTGTAAATATTCTTAGCCGTTTTTTCGCTGTCCAATTGCTCTACATGTCCAAACCAGCGCAGAGCTCCTTTCTTGATTTTGTCGATAGTGCCTATCTCAGCCTTACATAATGTACGGATCTCGACATTTGTGCATCTATCGTACATAGTTTTACCACACATTCGCCTGAGAGATCGCATTTCGACAGCATTTAGCCTGCTTTCATCCCTGTTTTTCCAAGTCCATACTTCGCTCCCATACATCAGGCTCGGGACCAGGACTCCATTGTGAACTGCTAATTTTGCCTCTTGCGACAAACATTTATTTGCTAAGGTTGATTTAAGTGCACTGTTCACTCTGTTCCCGACACCCTCCTTTCAGTATCTTTCTCAGTCATTCCATCCCTAGTAAACATACTTCCCAGATACACAATTAACTACGTAATTTAAGATACAAATTAAGATACAAATTCCTCTACTCGTTTTAGTATAACTCCATTCACAGTGAGTTCACATTTAGTCATACTTTCATTTCTTTCAAAAACCATCACATTCGATTTATTTCATCACATTCAGTTTTGACGGGCTTGTCAAATTGAGCCGAGAATTCGTTACTATGCGCCTGTTACCTAATAGTCTGAATTTGATCACGTTGAATAAACATTTTGTATATTGTAGTTCCTAATCATCGAATTATAGTGGAATCCTCGTATTTTAGAGAGTGTGCAGAATGTTCCCTGAATTTTATAATTTGTTAAAGGATCCCAATGTCTCTGCGAATGAACTGAACAAATATTTTGTTCTGTCCTCAATCAAAGAGAATTAATGTTTCTATCCAACCCTAGGTGTTGAAATTCTCAAACGTGGTAGTGTAATGGCTAAGACATTTGATTCACGCACGAAAGATTCCGGGTCGATTCCCGGTGAGAACACTAATATTAAATGTGATTTTTCTCAAGCGGACCAGAAAGGTTTCAACGGCCAAAAACTGGGTGAGATTCGAATAAAGGTTGTGGACGAACAAATAAACATACACAAATTTTATTATTCGCAAGTTTTTATATGCACTCTTGATGAACAAAACAAGCTTCAAATTTTCCAAAAACATTTATAATTGGGAGGAATATTTATATCTAAAGGCGACCGCGCAACTCGCGAACTGCTTTCTTCTTGCCGCGATTTCGGATGAACGAGTTGGAGTTGATTTTTATTTTATTAGCATTATTATATTGGTGAGGTCTTTTTCTATAGAATGAATCTAAATTCTGAAAAGAATTGTCAAAATTAGAGCAATGGCGGCCAAGTAATTAAAAACTTCGAAAAATTCAAGTTATTTGTGGTTAAAACGGTATTGAATCATTTTTTATATGCAGACATTGGTTTAGTTTATGTAATACATCTTTATCTTTTTTATTAATTTAAATCAAGTCGATATCTTTAGCCGTTCTTGAGTCATCGCAGCAAAACTAGCGGAAAGTGATGTTTTAAGAAAAACGCAGTCAAAGAATGTTTGAATCGGATTGTGGTCCTGTGGCTAGTGTCTCGGACTCACAGATCAAAGGTCCGTGGTTTGGATCCAACTCTACCCCAACTTGATTCCCATTTTCTAATAGTGAGTTATTTACAACTCGTTGAAAATGGCACTCAAAATTAAATATTTGGGTAAATCATTAGAACGCAAATATTTCTTTTATTAAAAAAAAAAAGTTTTTGAACAGGATTTCGGGCACTCTGCACGGCCTTACATTTTTGGCTCTCCCGAACTCAATTTCGCGAATATCGAAGTTTTTTTGGCGGCAAAATGTTCTTAAAATATTATATTAAACGATTATGTAAAAAAACAACTATCAATTTTTTCAAAATTTCAAACCTTTCTGGTCCAAGCCAAGGTTTTTTGTGCCATTATTCACCGCTGCAATAGTGAAATATCACATACTACGAATACCGATAAAAATATATGAAATGTATTTAGAATAATTAATTGTATTTTCAAATACCATTATGTATATTGCGGAGAAATGTTTTCATGTATAACTTTGAAAAATAAATTATAAAAAACTAGAAAAACGCGACATGTGTTAGAAAAACGTGGCATTAATAATGGTGACGCCAAAATTCGTGACAACGTTCTACAAAAATTTAAGCGGTTAAGAACAAAGTTCAAAATTAATATGAATCGTGTCGTATTAGGGGCGTGGCAAATGCAATGACCGTTTTTGAGGGAATTCAAAATTACAAATTTAAAAATATTTTGTATGCTACTAAAAAGTAGCAGAAAAATATTTTTTTTTACTCAGCAGTATTTCATCGACCTTTATTACTTTAAAAATGTGTTTTTAAAAAGTGATAATGTAGTGGATAAATAGCGTGGTGCAAAAAAAGTATACATAGAACCGGCTCGTGGTCCCGTGGCTAGTGTCTCGGACTCAGGGATCAAAGTTCCGGGGTTTGAATCCCACACTACCCCAAGCTGATTCTAATTTACTAATAGTGAGTTATTTACAACTCGTTGAAAATGGCCTCAAAAATTGAGATACGTGGATAAATTATAAGAACGTAAATATTAATTAATTAAATAAGCAGTGTTAATTGCATGATCGTGGAATTAATATTTCAATGACTGGCATTAAGGGCATCAGAATTAAGAAAAATGACAAAATAATAATAATAATCCAAATTCATGTTATGAAATTTATTAACTATTAAACTGAGCCATTTTAAAAATTTAATTTTTACAAATCGTATTACCAGCGCTATGATGTTTTATGTTTTGTATTTCTGAAATTACTCCGCGCGTGACGTCTCAAGTCTTCCGATTCTTCTCAGTCAGTTCTGACGATTGGTCCGTTGACTTACCGTTAACCGGAAATCTTTCACACCTATATTATCATTGGTTGATTCATATGAACTAGGACGTTGTTCGAAGTAGTTCGTTTTTTTATTTTATACATTTTCAAGAAACTTTGCCGTCCAATTTAATGCTCTAATTTTTACCGCGCGTAATAATTTATTTTTTTAAATCCAATTTCCCGTAAAACTGAACTTCCTCATTATTGAAGTGTAGAATGTATTCCGTTTAACAGGATAATAAATATGTACTTTGGTTTTTTTTTTTCTTGTTTTATTTTTTATTGTTTACTTTTTAGCATGAACGCTTACTATGCTCAATGTTATTTTTTTGTGAATTTATTAATATAATTGTAAGTTGCTAGAATTCCACTCGTCTATGCGCTTTGTAGCTGCAAGACGATTGGTAATCTTGCTTCAGTGTGTAAATGTTACCAACCAGGCAAACGCGCCAACTACCACAACCCGGTTTTAAACTTAACACTTTGTATCCCGGAGCCGTGTAAACACGTGATTATATAACCACGCGTTATTTTTTTTTTTCTTTTTTTTTTCTTTTTTCTTTTATTCAGGAAACATACAGTACAGTTACAAAGTTTAATATTTTACACAATTAGACTTAATTCTAATGGACCAGTGAAGTTTCCATATTAAAAAGAAATTATATGTAAGGTTAATTATGAAAGTATAAAAAAGAGAAGGAAAAAGAAAACATAAATGAAAGTTGTTTAAAAATTAAAATTTAAGTGAAAAAAAGATATTTTAAGGTTTGTAGTTTGTAGTGAGTATTTACAAATGGAAATAATATTAAAAATGAAGAAAATTTGTAAGAGTAATTAAAAATTAAGAATGGAAATAAATAATGAAAAACATGCTCAGATGTAAAAATAAAATAAAATAGTAATAACATTTTTTTTAAAAAAGGAAAAACATAAACACATATTTATTTTAAGGGATTCAAAGAAACGATGAGAAGAATCTTTAAGTGAAATATAAGACAATAAATTTAGGTCAATTAAAAAAACATCTTCAAAATTAATGACACATTATAGTAAGAGCAGCAATATATTGATTTTATTAACATATATAATATAAGTAATTAAAAGTAGTTTAAAAGTATAAAAACATGCCAACGGCAGCAGAGAAAAAATAAAAAATAAAGAAGGAATAACAAGTATAGCAAGTAATCTTTAAAATTTGAAAAAGCAATATAAGGAGAAGATTTTAAACCAAGAGAAGTCGATAAAATTTCATTAAAGCGATTTTAGTAGTAATACAAAATTTCAAAAGAGAAATTTGATTTATAATAATAATATTAATGTATGTAATTTGAGTGATATAAGAGAAAAAGGGACCAACGGGAGTTTTATTCAAAAGTTTTCAATACACTATTTTTAAATAATTGTAATCCTGTATGATAGATATCTATATGGTTAAAAAAGCTGTTAAAAGTGGAACACCCAGTCCCGGTCCCGTGTTTTCACGTGGTTTACCAGCTGTTCAAAAAAGTGCATTTTATTGACATCTAGTTACTTTTATTAGTACTGTTTTGCTGCTGGTAAACTACATAAAAACACGGGATCTGGACACAACGCGTGGTTATTATAATCACGTGTTTACGGCTCCGGGATACAAAACACAAAAAAAGGAATGAGACCCTGTAGATATATGTGCGAACATTGCAATGTGGCTTTCCATAGAGGCCAATGTCGGAAAAACTATCATTCAAAAATGACTTAATAAATTGATCCAAATAAATATGAGAAGTTACAATTGATTTAACTTAGTATTTTCGTAATTATGACACGTTGAAGAAACCCTTCACAAAGCATGAAATTTCACAAAAATGGGCCGGGCACAGGGTAAGTTTTATGTGTATTTGGCCGGTACTCAAAGTGTTAAATGTATTGCTTGAAAGGACAAATATTTTTTACTCCGCAACCAAAGTAAACATCAAAACTGCAGGTCAATATTAAATTAGGCTTACCTGTTTTCATTGAGTACGAAATTCATAAACCTACCCTTCTTGATGTTTGTCAAATTTAGGGGATGATTTGAATAGATACATCCATGAATGTAGATAAGGGAAGCCGCTATCTATTTTATGACACCTGTGTTTGTTTAGTGGTTTTGCGCGTGTTAGCATTCTTCTGCTTGAAATGAAGGGGTCAAATTTAATTCAGGTGCAATATTTACACCATTTGACGCCTGTCTTCAGCATCCACCCTATTACAAAGATTTTATTTAATGTTGATAATGATTAAGAATGTACTATTTAAAGCTAAGTATTTGTCCAAGCGGATGGAGAATCATCATCATCATTATCGTCAGTCGTCTCTTGTCCAATGGTGAACATAGGCCTCCCCCTTTAGTCTCCATATCTCCCTATCCTTTGCCAACCGCATCCAACCACTTCCTGCATAACTGCTGGAAGCGCAATGCAGAAGCCCGGGTGAAGATCTATGCGACATCCCATCGGTGATAGATAATAAAGAACCCACACGAGAGGTAGTATCATACATGGTCAATATAGTGCAGGCAATTGGTTAAATAAACCAAAGTAGGGATTGAAATGCCGAGCATTCTTCTAGTTGAACGGTAGGCCTGTTGACAGAAGTCAACAGGCTGGCTTGTCCTGAAGAGTTTTAAGTGGTTTCCTCTCCATTTGAGCAAATGCTAAATAGTTCCTGATTGGCCCACTCTAGAATATCCCTCCTGATCCCTAAAACTTAGCTAAAATTTTAAGTAATTTAACTGCAGAAAAATCCTCTTTTTGAAATATAAATCTTGTATATTACAAGCAAGGTAAAAAATAATGCAACTCCCATATAAAAAAATATGTATTTATATATATGAAAACCACTTCTTGCAACTCGTCTTATGTCATCAGATCACCTTGTCTGAGGCCTGCCGACACTTCTTCCACCCGTTCTGGGTCGCCATTCCAAGACTTTTTTGGTCCACCTTGAGTCTGTGGTTCTGGCTATATGACCAGCCCATATCCATTTCTGGTTGGCAGCCATGTGGACTACATCGGTGACCTTTGTTCTCGCTCTAATCCATGTATCGGTTTTTTTGTCTCTCAACGAAATACCCAGCATTCTCCTTTCCACGGTTCTCTGTGTCACTGATAATTTGAGTAAAAAAAAAAAAATTGTGAACAGTACTAGTAGGTATTAACAATTAATTAATATTCCCGCAGGCTTTTTTTCCATAATTTCTAAACTCTTAATTGAAGACCTTGTTTGAAAAACTTAAAATGTCATCAACCAATCAATTTTTAGGAAAATGTTTAACTGATTACCGCAGTTTTAATGAGTTTATTTTAATAATATATGGTATAATCGATGTGCCATCATTACTGGGACACGTAAAATTCCATATTCCGACTCGTAGGTTGAGAAACAATGAAGTACTGTTCATCGATCAGCATAGAACAAACTTAAGCCTTAATTCTGCAATGACCCGTTTTTGTCGTATTGTTAACTAAAGACAAGATCTGGAATTTTTTTGTTCAAGTTTACAATGATTTAAACGAGCACTAAATAAATATTTGGCTTATTTATAAATCAAGGTAATTAAAGTGATTTTTCAAAAACATATTTCGTATTTATCCGTCATTTCCAAACTCTTCTGAAATGTCACAAACCAATAAATTTAAAGGAAAATGTTTCAACTACTTAATGAGGTCATATTCTGATATACGGGACCAACCTGCCGATGATTATGCCTGTGGAAGGGCTACCGCTATGCTGAACAACATCGTTCTGGATTTTGATCTGTTCCATGTATCTGAAGGGGTTTTCCGGACCAGGATTTTCCTACTATATTGACAAGAGTCTCTTTTTATATTTTTTGTCTTTTTATAATATGTACCTACGCATTAAATTTTAGTTTGTAATGAATGTTTTATTCAAAATAAATTAATTGAATTGAATTGTAATAATAATAATATTTGGCTGATTTATAAATCCCCTCTGATCCGACATCACGACTGAACATCATACCTTCATGTTACAAAAATGATCAAGATACGCTGCGGTTGGTGTGCCAATGCAGTGCCTTATGCATCATTTGGTGCGAAAATGGAATGATGATGATGATATTATTTATTTTATAAAACGCCCAATTTAAGATCAAAAGAAATACATGAACCATACGTTTGTGGCGCTGGTGATTCAATGTTAGTTTGGGCGAATGAGACAATCCATTTTAATTCTACCTAGCTCCACTATCCATTTTTTATAGCCTTTTTAAACATTTCTCCTTACTAATTGTTTTAATAAATAGTGGAAGTAGGTTTTACATTTTTATTGAATAATACTTAAAATCCCTTTGTCCGAAAGTGGTATTAGTTTGTATTTGTTTAAGTTGTCTTTGTGTTGAGGATCTAGTGATTATATTATTTGTATGTGATGCATTGTAGGGGTTATGTCTTTCATTTAAGTAAGAGTAGTTTTTGAATCTGTAAGTGAGTATTGTTTTAGCGTATATTTGCGTTGGAGTCATAAGTTGTGATTTGTGGAATATTTCTTCAGTAGATGTCTGTATCGGGACTCTTAAGTATTATTTTAATTATGGAGTTTTGTGCAACAAATACACTTTTTAAAACGTCACTCGTGTGACCCTGTTTTAAAAAGTGTATTTGTGAATAATCGGCGGACGTGCATGGGAAGATCTATGAATTTAGAGGAAACGAGATATGTATGCAAAAACCGAGTGATTCGATTTTATTTGTTCATATATATGTACATTACAAAATGGAATATCTTAATAAGACATAATTAAAATAATAAGGTAAACTTAGGTATATATAAAAATAACACATAAGTATACAGAATTTCCAGAGAATAATATGTTAAAAAAGTAAGAAAAGCTTGTAACGAAAAACATGTCAATGTCCATAGTAATATTGTTCAACATAGAGATAGCCCTTCCAACAGGCATAACCATTGGCAGGTTGGTCCTGTATATTGGATTGTGAAAAGGTCTATGGTGACGCTGTCTAAGGTAAGGCTGAAACATATTAGGCGGCCTCCGTGGTGTAGTGGTCAAGACGCTTGACTCACACGCGAAAGGTTCCGGGTTCGATTCCCGGTGAGAACACAAAAATTAAAAATGTGATTTTTCTCAAGCCTGGCTGTTCTGCGATGTAATTCACCGCTGTAATTGGGCCTCCTGGCCTGTTGTGGTGCAAAAATAAATCTAAACTAATGCCCCGCATAATTTCAGGGTTGTCAATAATACCGGGCAACAATCGAAAGAAAATACACATTCCTTCTGGTCTTCAAACTGCTGTAACAAAGCATACCCTGGTGCAACCTGGTGATATGGCGTTCTATCTTCTCTGCCTATCCTTACGGGGAAACGACGTGATGATTTATTTGTTTAAAATAAAATAAAATATAAAAATTTTACATTTTCTGTTTTTAAAACAGTGTTCTCAATTATCGCGTTGTACAATGCGTTTTCACCTCTTCAGACGTGAAAACATTTCAACAATAATTATATTTTCACCGTCAAATGTTAAAATTTACATCTACCGCGACTCTACCGCGAAATAGGGGTGAATACGTTGCCCAATGGGCGCTGAACAAGGGTTGATTTCAACCAATCGTAGCCCAGTCTAAAGGGTGGGAGGCGGGGCTTTCAATACAACCACTAACCCGGGTTTCCATAGTAACACAGATCGATATAATAATTGAATGTAGAAAGCAGAAAGCAACCAATCCACAGTTCTGCAAAAAATAGATATTGGTGTTATCAGCTCTACAGGACATTGGATTTAAAAAATGTATTCTTGAGTTTTAAATTGTACTGCATAGTTTATTGAAAATGTATGAAAAATTTAATAAAAATGATTTTCATAAAAACAAGCTACTTTGCGTGACGTCACTTGTTCTTCAGAATCAACCACCGATAGGAGATTTGTGATAGGTTTCAGGTTTACGATAAGTCAACTCACGAATCAGCGGAACTCATCTAGAAGAAGGGAAATAAAACTTGAGACGTCACACGCAAAGAAATTTCGACACACCAAAAAGTTTATTTTTTTAAATTGGCTTAGTGTAATAGTATTAACAAATAAAATTAACAAAAACTAATGAACTCCCTCATTCAATGTTCTTTTAAAAACAGCCAATACATATGTCTTTGCAAGTTGCTTGCGGAGTTTTAGGTTTATATTATTTGACTCGAAAATTTTGGATTTTTTGTTGAACGCAAGCTTCGCTCGATGTATACGGCAGTCGACTTTTCTTTTTGTCCTCCCATCCCAGTAGCTTAATCACAAATAACTATCGACGTGTATAAAAACATGCTAAGCATTTGAGCGATCACAATTAACAATAATGAACATGTTTAAGTTATCGCAGTCATAAGTCAACGCGTGTGTAATCTCTAAGTCAACGCTCGTGTCGGTTTGTTTTTTGTTTTCCTCCCAAATAAATACGGTTCACTGGCGAAAAATTGCCATTTACCATAAAAAATAATACAATATATTGCATTTGCAAAATAGTAAGAAGTATTTAATACAAAAAAGTGAAAATTAATTACAATTACTATGGCGACTGCTTTTCTTGTCATTTGGCTTGCCAACCGCCGGCTAAATGCAATAAATAGCATGATAAATAATGAATAAATAAAAATAGGATGTTTGAAATATTTTCCATATTTACACCGGTGAAATTCAAACATGTGATTGCGCAGCAGGATTATTCGTCGCGGAACGTAAATATTTTGACATTTAATATTAGGTGTTCACGGATGTTCCAATGTGATCGCAAATACTATAAAAAACCATGGTGAGAATTTGCTATCTCGTCGCTTATTAGCACGTCGATAGTTATTTGTGTTTGAGCTACAGGTGATCGTACTTCCAAGGTACACAAACATTATTTATTATTTTCATTTCTCAAAGTAAAAAACATTTCAATAGTTGCGTAGATTTGATTATTCACTGTTTTAAAAAAAGTACTATTATCTCAGTTTTACCTTTATATGGCCGGCTGCTTTCTGCATAACTGTGTACAACTTTGTATATTATATTGTATTCGTGGAACTTGAAAAGAGATTTTCCATATATTTCCTACCTTAATTGCGTCGTATAAGTCTCATATTTTTTTTCATTTTCTGAAGAATATATACGTATAAATAAAAAAAATCTGACTGATATTAACATAAGTGGAGTCAAAATCAATATAATTATATGTATACTGCCATCTTTTCGGCGTACCGTCTTTGAAACGCAAAAATCGTCGACGAGCTGTCCTTTCATTCAGAGCATCTTCTGGACGACTCTATCAACCACTGCCTAATAGACTCACCCATGCAGACAAAAACCATTCAATGATTATCTAACACGAAATAAGCTACAGTTTACAGCAACACAACGGGCCGGAGGGTACTTAGGTCGAGAATTGAATTTTTCTTTAGTTAACCCTTTAATGTCAAATTTTTCTAGTTTAACTAAAAACATTTTAATGTATGTTTTTTTATGCAAATACTGGGAAAATAATGAAAAACAAAATAAGGTTTTTTTTTCAGTTTTAATTTCATATTTTAGTTTATGTGGCCAATATGCTATATCGGGCATTAAAGGGTTAAAAAATACAAGAATATAAGGAAAACAAGAAATAACGATTCTTATGAACATCTTTTTATATAATAATGAAAGTTGCAGAAACAATTATAACTTCAAATCTTAAAAACAAAAAAAAAGAAATCACCCTTTGAACTTTAGCTCAATTACACTTTTGATAGAATACGTACAACTGACTTATTGTTAAAAAAAATATCGAAAAAATTTACCCTGGTGGCGACCTTTTAAAATAAATCAAAATGGCCAGTATTTATATCTATAATTCCTCTGTACGTGTGATTTCACGGAACTCCTTCTAAACGGCTTAACCGATTTAGGTGCAGTTTTCAGAGAAATATAGATCTTTGCGCTGTGCGTGTTCGTAGATATTAAAATCTTCAATCGAATATGTAAAAAATAAGTTAGGAGCATAAATGTTTTATTAATTGATCTACCAGGGTTGCATTCGAGGAGAATGCATTTGCAAAAAAATGGAAAGATGTTGTTTTTTTGTGTATAAAAAAGTTTGTTTTTTAATGTTCACAAATAGCATTCGTTTTTTGTGGATCTCGATCTGATTCTTTCCTTAAATTCCTTATAATTTCTACCCATTTATTTCTTTTTATTGGATTTTTGGTAACACTTAAATAATAGTACATTCAATGCATTTTTAAAAATCGTATTCCTACATAAGTACACCCCTTTGTTGGTGAGACGAACGGAGTTTGACGTTTGACGTTTGCAAAAAGAATGCCATATTTGAAAAAATATATTTATTTTATGTTTTGGAATTCAACCATAAACAAGTACCTAGATACTTACTTAAATTAAATATTTGAATACTATCAATTTTCAGTTTTGGAATTTAATTACAAAAAAGTACCTAAGTACCTACTTATCAATGAAAAGTCTTTTTCCAAGCATATATCCAGAGATAATGTAGGACAACGTCTGCCGGGTCCGCTAGTATGTATACAATATAATAAACTAGTTACCGATTGATAAACATGTTTGAAATCACTTTTATACACCGATTATTGGTATGTAGCAGATCGTCTTCATTGGGCATTGTAGGGTTAAGAAAAAATGACACTTAGGTATATAGGCACTACGCTTATTTTTTAAAACATTAAAAAGGAAGCCATATTGCAAGCGTGTGAAGTAAATTCAAGTTCACGTCAAGTCGGAATTACATGCTTTATTTGCTGTTATTTGAAGTAAAAAGACAAATGCTATAAAGCAATCATGCGATTAATCAGGATATCCTTCAATCCTTACGCATCCTTTTGGATGCCTGATGGTACCCTTCATTAACCTGAGACTTTTCTGGAATGAGTACATAGTACATTATTATAAACTTATTAAACATCACCTT
Source organism: Micrasema longulum (assembly GCF_059751315.1). Classification (NCBI taxonomy): domain Eukaryota; kingdom Metazoa; phylum Arthropoda; class Insecta; order Trichoptera; family Brachycentridae; genus Micrasema; species Micrasema longulum. Next base: position 46,854 of record NW_028280331.1, read on the forward strand.
ATTTTTATTATTTATGGTGGAGGTTAGTGCTATACAAGCTCCTGTGAAGACCTATTGTGATGGGTTCATGTAAATAATTCTCGCCCTTCAACCACAGGTCTTTAAAGAGCCTGGCTAGTGCGTGGAAGAAGGTAGTTCTCGTTTTGCTGAATTTGCTAAATAGGGAAATATCACTTACTACGAAAACCGATAAAAATATTTGAAATGGAATTTGAATAATTAATTGTATTTTCAAAATCAATATGGATATTGTGGAGAAATGTTTTCATACATAAATGTAAAAAATAAATTTAATAAAAATACTTTGCTAGAAAAACGCGACGTATTTGGCCTTGGTTGTTGTGACGTCAAGATTTGTGATAATATTCTTAACAAATTTCAGTGGCCAGGAACAAATAATCTTGACGTATTAGGGGCGTGGCCAAGGGAATGACCGTTTTTGCAGGAATTCAAAATTACAAATTTAAAAGTATTTTTTATGCTACGAATAATAAGCGAAAAATTTTTTTTTATGGGACAGTATTTCATAGACCTTTATTAGTTTAAAAGTGTCAAAAAAGTGGTATTTCACTATTGTGTGGGTTAGTGTAACCGAATAACATTGATTTGGGTACCTAGGCCCCGATTACAATGGGAAGTTAACAGAGTTATCTTCGAATGTTTATAAAGAAAAGAAAATGAGAATATTTGCACGCGCATTTAAAGTATTTTGTCGGTAACCTATAATTTAACATGTCTAGATGAAAAAATTGTATGCATATTGTGCTTTTTATTTTTTACACAGAAAACTTAATTTTACTCTGTAGATAAAATTGAAGATAAATGTTAACTTCCCATTGTAATCGTGGCCCAGGACACTCAAACATCGACAGTTACGAGGAAGATGATGAATTAGCAAGGCCGGGAGCTGAGACAATCCCGATAGACCCTAAGCCCTGCCATGGGTTGCCGGCGTTATAAAATGGCGAAATCGAATGATTTCCTTACTTTTTATCAGACCATAGCCTTAAAATATCTTTTAAACAGCAACGAATAATTTTTAAAAATTCAGCATTTAATTAATAACGGTTGAATGGGGTATTTTAATTCTCCAAAGGGGATACATGCTTCATTTTTCACAAGTTTTTAGCTCCTGCGCAAGGTATCGATTTCCCGCGCAATCCGTATTAGGTTTCAACTGTTTCCCGCCAGTTCCGGTCCAACGATTTAAGTATAAAATTCTCTTCCGGCCGACGACGGAAATCCGCTTTCCGTAAGCAGGTACTGAATAACAACTGACGTCATGCCATCCTGTTTTTCGGCTAATCCCTTGCGATATTTAACATAAAACAATAGGTAAAACATCCTTATCATTTACCTATACGTAAATTTTATTTTATTTGGGATTTTTACAGCTATTACATTGAAAATAAGAAGAAATATACTAACAATACTAGAGGTAATTAAAAAATCCCTTGTAAATTTTTAATATATAATTTATAAGAAAAGGGTTTACGTAATTGTATGTGTGTGACGTTTGTATTCATGTGTGTGTGTGTGTGTGTGTGAATGAATGAGGGGGGGAGCGTTTGTGTGGGTGCGTAAGTATAAAAAATTATAATTTAAAACTAGTGTTAAAATTGAAAAGGGTACAGGAAAGAGCTTAGTAAGAAGTTTGATTATTTATAAATTTAAAAATAGTTATACCCACTCTCGAAACCTTTTTGAATACATTTTAGTCAAGTAATGTTATAATTCTATTTTTAAAAAGTATGTTAAATTTCAAAATATTCTGAAAAAATTCATTTTATTTTCAAATTTGATTGATACACACGGAATGAATACTGTGCAACGAGTCCCATATAATATTTATATTTATTTATTTATTTTTGCACCACAACAGGCCAGGAGGCCCAATTACATTGGTGAATTACATCATAGAACACCCAGGCTTGAGAAAAATCACATTTTAATTTTTGTGTTCTCACCAGGAATCGAACCCGGAACCTTCCGTGCGTGAGTCAAGCGTCTTGACCACTACACCACGAAGGCCGCCTACGGCATAATACGGTAGGTAACCACAAAATGCAGTGAATACGATTTATTATAAACAATAAATCAAGGTAGGTATGACAATACCTGCACGTTGGTTCAAAACGAACATACAAATACATATTATATGCACCAACATAATATGTAAAACAGAATAAAATATATGTTTGATATAAATTATTCGAATGATAAAGTGAATAAAATATATAAATAAGAAAAACATATTATAAGTTTGATAGAAATGATTCGTATGATAAAAATTATATTCGAAAGCACTGCATTGGCATTTGCAGCGTATCTAGATAGTTTTTGTTACGTGGAAGGTAAGA
>NW_028280332.1:0-43733 GCF_059751315.1 Micrasema longulum
TACATTTTTTCCAAGGGCTAATTAGGCCCTTAAAAAAGTATAAAAAATATAGTTATAAAAGCAAAATATAAAACAATAGTGCACATAATCAAAAATTCAATGGCAAACATATAAAACAATCATTAATACTTAAACCCATAACTTTAGCTTACAAGACAAAATAACAGAATATAAAAATAAATAAAAAGTTTTGGGTTGACAGAGGCAACGTATCATAATGTATTCCTTTAAATTAATATAATCAAAGCCAGGTGCAGTACTACACACAGGTAATAATTACAGTCTGGAATAGAAATGCTTAAAAAATGTCGATTTCAATTTCAGTTAAGATAAATTTTAAAAATCTACATCCTTTCCATGTTGATTTGCTAACATGTGGGAGCCATAGAAGAGTATTAAGCGTAGTTTGAACTGTGTAAACCAACAGAGAAGGCAATAGTTTGCCTCATTCCACGCTGAATCACATAGAAAATTATACAATTTAAGAATTCGGAAATGTCATAATTCTTAAATAGTGAAAATCGCCTGTTTTTAAAAATCTTAACTTAAGCTCCTAATATTAAGTATTTTTTTCGTTTTTTTATGTATCAAATACACAAAAACCATCTCACTTAGAGAGGACCGGTAAGAATAAAAATCATGGACAAAAGACGATCTCCACGGGAGATCGTGTGGAACATTATACCACAATAAATATGTGTACGTATAATGTTCATATACAATGAGGCATACATTATTATAGTGTCCCGCATAAAAACATAACATATTAATTTATACACAAACCTGAAATGACATACATTGGTAAGACTACTGTGAGACGTAACGAATAAAGTTGCCTTATAAATGATACTTGAATGATACATGATACTTACTGCATACAGATGTACAAAAAAAATCATTTATCCCGAACCAAAAGTAAAATGGGAATTCAACAGAGTTACATATCTTCATTATTAATTATACAAAAATGTGTAAGAACAACGAAATATTGCAGTGTAGAATCACCTTTTAAATCAATATTTCACGTCCAGCCAGCCAGGGTTCCAGGAATTGCATGGTAGGCGAACGCGCAAACCGCTACACTTCTAAGCGGTCTTCATCATCAGTGGCGCGGTGCTACAGCCCGTTGTGGTCCCTGGCCTCCTCCAGAATCTGTCTCCATTCCTCACTGCACCCTGCGGCTCTTCTCCAGTTCGTCAGGCCAATTGCTCTAATGTCATTTTCCACATTATCCAGCCATCTTAATTTTGGTCGGCGTCTACTTCGTCTGCCTTCTGGAGTGGTATAAAAAATCTTTCTTGAGGTACGGTTGTCATTCATTCTGTGCACATGTCTCAACCATTGTAATATTCTTATTTTGATGAATTGTGCAATGTTAGGTTCGCCATACAGTGCCCCTAAATCATGATTAAACCGTCTACTTCGCGAATAACGAATACATTTAATTTTTGGTCTTCTGTGTGTTCCCGAGAGAGTGAATTCTCGGGAACAGAAAATTAACGTGCGAATTGGACCGAAATATATTAATAAATCTAAAATAAATATGATGCCTTATTGGCCTATTAGGCACAAATAGATACGTTTAACCATTGCAACTTTTTTCAAAAAATACAGATCAGAAATTATTATTTTATAACTAATTTTAAGTATATTCAACGTACATAAGAGAAGATAATAGTTTATATCTGTACCTCAGAGGCACACGGATACAAATTCAAACATTTAATGTTCAAATCAAGCCTAAATAATCTACTTTTTCTAACTAATTTCTAATAATTTATAGCATTAATTTGTATTTTTAGTGTCTTATAACTAATATCTTATGAACCAATGTGGTTCATTCATTATAAGGCTTTCATTTCTTCAAAATCAATGGACATGATCATAAACGGGATACGAAAATCGAAATGTCATTTCACAAAATTCCGGATTTGCATCCGTCTGTCTCTGAGGTTATGCTGTTTAAAATTTATGAACCGCAGAAATGTATGTTGGATTTATGAACCGCAGAAATATGTGCTGATTTTTTTTTTATTTTATTACAACGGGTAGCATAGAGAGGTGACCAAGTTAAAGAATTACATTAATGAACCCAGAACCCCAGAACCCAGAACGCCAGAGCCCGAAGTTAATAATTTATATTTATTTAAATCTTAAAATAGGGCACACATATCATACATATTGTTATGTGTGTTCTAATAATAACATTACAAATATATTTAATTTATAAATTGTTTATCACATATGTCTTGACCATTATTTTAAATTTTGATATGTTTTTTTCTTCATAAATAATTTTAACATATCAATTAACATTTTCCGTTTTTAAGAATTGTATAGATCTTTACAATAGTTTTTCGATTTACGAGAATTCAGCATAAGAAATTACAAAAACAGTTTTTTTATTTTTTTTAGAAAACAGAGGGAAAATGTTTTGTGCTGATTTTAGCGATCATTTTATACACTATATTATACCATTTTGCCTTAGTCTGAATATGCCTATTTATTTAACTCCGCCTGAATATTTTTTCTAACAATAACATTTGTGTGAACATATTTATATATAACGTCTCCTTGAATTACCAAACAAATAAATAAGACTCTATGCAGGTACTTAATCGGTCAGTACAAGAAATACGAGAGTGACGTAGGTGGCACAACACGTCAAGCTGTTTCTAGAATCGCTTCGGGAATATTCTAAAATCATTACCGACCGGGAATTGAATATTCCCTTCTTTGTTTATTTTCCGATTTATTTTTTGTTTCGACCGAATGATTCAGCACATTCTACCGGACAAGCCGTAAAACTAGCGTCTATGTGCTTCTCCCATGGTTAAGTATTATGTTGAAATATTTATCTAACAACTCGTACAGAATCCTATCTTTTGAATAAGATATTAATTTAAAAAGAATAATAATAAGATAAAAAGATGAAGATATGGTGATTATGATGATGATATTTATGATTATGATTATGATAATGATGATGATGATAAGGAAAATGAAAATAATGATAATGATGACCATGATGATGAAAATGATAACGATGATGACAATGATGACGATGATGACAATGCTGACTATGATGATGATGATAACGATGAAGACAATGATTACGGTGATGACAATGATAACGATGATGACAATGATGACGATGGTGACAATGCAGACCATGATGATGATGATGATGATGATAACGATGAAGACAATGATGACGATGATGACGATGATGACAATGATAACGATGATGACAATGATGACGATGATGACAATGATAACGATGATGACAATGATGACGATGATGACAATGATGACCATGATTATGATGATGATAACGATGAAGACAGTGGTGACGATGATGACAATGATAACGATGATGACAATGATGACGATGATGACAATAATGACGATGATGATAATGATGACCATGATGATGATGACGATGATAACGATGAAGACAGTGATGACGATGATGACGATGATGACAATGATAACGATAATGACAATGATGACGATGATAACGATGGCGTATTACATATTAAATAATAATATGGCGCACTTTAATGCATTATCACGTATGTTAAGATAATGTAATTATGTAAAAAGTAATGCTGATATATTTAAAGAAACATTACATAATTATAGAAGAACTGTAACGCAATTATAAAATCAAATAGTCCCTTATGTTATTGATGTAAAATAATTTGTACTTTCAGTATATAAATCAATCACAAAACCCAAGTCTTCAGTATACGTTTCTCTCTTGTACCTAGTAAAGGTTTATGTTTTATTTTATTTTGATGGTAGCATTTTATATATTTTGTGTATTTAATATTGTAGTCTAAAGTTCTTTTTCCACATGAAATATTTTTTATAAATAAAATAATTTTGTTTTACAAACCAATTTATTCGTTTATCCAACCGACTAATTTCAGTAACAACGCGTTGCCCTCTTCGGGTTATTTAACAACTAAATAAAAATAATAATACATAAAAAAGAAACAGTGAAAAACTTAGAGTGAGTCGATAAGGATAAGAGAGGGAGTTATTGTGTTTCAGGTCAGGTAGGAGTCGGTGAGGGGGTAATTGTATTTAATTCCATTAAACTTAAGTATATTGTTAATATTTTTCCTATAAACTCAAACCCTTCCTTAAACACAACTACCTCCTACCCCACTCTTTAAACACAATAATAAACTTCAGCCCTACGGGGAATTGGATACAATAAATGTTTTCTTGCGCGCGGTAAAAATTCAGCATCAAATTGTGTGGAAAAGTTTCCTGAATATGTACGAAAAAAATAATAAAAAATAATAAAAATTAACTATTTTGAACGACGTCACTGGTACGTATGAATTAACCAAGTAAGGAAGTAAGCAACCCATTGTTCTTTTTAATATTTTATTTTTACAAATTTTCTTTATTCTAAATATTTTTTTTAATATGCTAATATGTCTTCTTGCCCATACTGATCATCGTGGTTTCGGATGTGACAGGGTTTAAAGAACACCTTGTATACCCGTATTTTATATAACTTTTATGTATGTTAAAGCCTGAAAAATTAATAAATAAAAAATAAAAAATAAATATTAAATAAAAAACCAATGAGATATGGAAGATTTTCGGTTTGCTTGCCGTGAACGGACCAATGGGCAGAACTGATCGAGAATAAGCGGAAGAGAACCTCGGACGTCACACGCGGAGTTATTTCAGAAATTCAAGATATAAACAATTTTTTTTTTTCAAATCTGAACTTCCTCATTAACCCCTCCCCTCCCTTTCCTACACACCCACTATTATGTACAATTTTTCTTTTTCTAATGGTAAAACAACTCTTACAAACAACTTGTAAGAAGTTTAGTCGCCTTCAGTTTGATGCGCGTATGCAGTTTCTGGACTATTCTTAATATATTATCAAAATATTATTTTTCCATATTTATTTATGAATTTCGAAAAAACTAGCCCCTATACACACTAGTGACCCTAGTTTTATGTTCAAGCTCATTGGAGCATGTAAAATAAATTTCAATTTTTTTGTATTTTTTTATTTAACTTTTTGTACATAATGTTATTTGTACATTGGCTGGATTATTGCCAAATGGCAATTTCTTCCAACCAACCAATAAAATAAAAGTTTTATTTTTATAATTCAAGTTACAGAACATATTCAATAGAAAAAAAAATTATAAAAAGTTAAAAATGTATAAAAATAGAAATAAACGTATTTGTTTATAAATTACCTTAAATCAAAATTATTCCTCAATGGGACAAAGGAAAAAAGAGGAAAGAGGAAAAAGGAAAGGAGGAGAGATTAAGGAAGAGAAAGGAGATGTTTCTTCAGACGTGATTTAAACAGAGATAATGTAGTAACATTTTTGATGGTGGATGGGAGATGATTCCACAGTCGAGCCGCATGGACACTATATGAGTTAGAGAAGAAAGACGAATTGTGTATGGGTATTAAGAGAGTGCCTTGAGAATGAGAACGAAGAGGTAAACCATGAACTGATAAGCGTTGAAATTTTTCACGCAGGTAGAGACGCACATTGAAAAACCAGCGACATAGGCTTATTAAACATTATTATTTACTAATATGAAGCCTCCCTAAATACCTACCATCCCTCTTCACCATATATCAGAGGTGAACCCTCGCATGGTATGACGGTCATTTCGAAAAAGAAATTAATCTCCTCGGTTGATTGCAGACCGATGACGTGGCGAATATTCCGAAAGGAGAAGAGCATCCTGCAATTTCGAGCTGACCACAGGTTCTAAAACTGTGCCGATATACTGTTCTTTCATAGTGTTTTATAAAAAAATGCAGTAAGACACCAATTTATTGTTTTGGTTTTATTCCTGGACATTATTGTAAAATACGATTTATTTTACACGTTCTTAATTTTATTTTTTAGTTTTTCTAAATATAACGATATTAAATGAAAAATAATTGAAAAAATCTAGGTTTCTAGATGTAACTGCATAGAATTAAGAATAGTCCAGAAGGAGCGTAGAATCATATTTGAATACATCGGGCTGTGTTCAATAATTCCCCCACTATACCCTACTTTCGCCGCGCGCATTCGTGATGTCACCGCGTAATGTTGCTTGATGGGAAAAAAATAATCATAACACAAATGTAAGGTAAAAAAAAGCAATCTGTTAACTTCTCTAAAAATTTTTTTTGCACCCGGAAATATTGATTGACACAACAGAGTAGATAAGTAATGAGTCATTTAACAAGAGTAATTGAATATGGACTTTAAACTTAAAATTTGAAACAAATTTTATTTTACATAAAACGGATATTTTTATATCATATTAAATAATATTTGATGTTTTAAAGATAATATCGGTCAAATGTCCACCACAGAGTTGTTAAATCCGAGATCCAATTTTCATTACTTCTCTCATTAGATGAGCAAAGTAGGGTAAAAAAAAATACTACCCTGACAACACTAACGAAATTTCCATTTTGTTTCTTCGGCAATCTGACAGATGGAATAAATAATTAAATTTTTAAGTAATGCATTTGTTATATACACATTCATTTGCTAATTACACATGAAATGTGATTGCATCCTGTTCCTTTAAGATCCTAGCAGTATTTCTACACTTTAAAAGGACACAACACGGCATAGTTTAATTAAAATCAGGTGTTGCGTACTGAGCGACTGAGCTACAATGAAACTAATGGGTCAAAACGTAAACCTACTCATTTATGAGTAGTTGAGTCACCTTCTGTTTGATGTGTCTGAAAATTTTGTTAATTATCTCTGTATTAAGTCGTATCTGTTTATTCTCACATGTAAAAATATTTTTTAAAAAGTATATTGTTAAGTGTCCTCGGCAGGGGTTTAGGTGTTTAAAATGGAAAATAATGAATAAATAAAAAACACATTTATAAACGAAAAAGTGTAAAAGTCATATGCAACGTAATTTAAATAAATCTTCAAAACCTGTAGATTATCAAAATGCTATTTCATATACAAATCTTGTAATTGTCTTTTTTAAAGATTAAAACAAAAAAATCTTTTTACGAAATTTTTGTAATGTGTATTTATTTGTCTATTCAGAGACTACACAAATTTGACAATGAATTTATTTCTATTGATATATTTTTATGTTGCATCAAAATTTTAAGACATATTTTTATTAATGGTAGAATGAACGCTTTTACGCCTTTTTAACGCTTTTTTAAGTCATCTGGCCATTTTGTCAGAGTCACATCATTTTCTTTTGTTTAATTTTTACAGTTTTATCCATTTATAATTGTTAGTTTTACATGGTATTTTAATTCGCACTTTACAAATACCTACTCTTGTAATAATTTAAATACCCACCGAGGGCGTTTAAAATATTTAAAAATCAATCAATAAAATATATAAAAAATAACAATCGTTTTTTTTTTCATTCATAATATTATTGGTTCTCACATTTAAAAATATAATTTTAATATTATTAAATGCGTTACTATTTTAAATATTATTTGTATGTTTCGAATATTGTTCATATTTTGGTAAAACGCTTTTATCAGTTTATACAAAAAAAATACACCACATAATAGAATTTTGCCCACGAGAAGGGCAAATATTATACAAACTAAAAAAATAGAGTGATATGAACTTAAAATGGTATAGTTCAAGGTGGCATTCATTGATAAGCGTCACTTTTGTGAAATAAGCATTATTTCTTGCAAACAAAAAACAATAAAATTAACTGAATAAAGCATTTTATTTTTTTAATTACACTTCGACCGGTTTCGAGATTACTACCTCATCGTCAGGAATTTAACTAACTTATAATTACACGCGTTGCTATTTATATAATAAAATATTGTATGAAAGAGACAGAAAATTGAAAGAAAGAGAGAGAAAGAAGGTACAATAAATCATAACGGTAATAGTTTTAAAAGAGGACTCGAAGTTAAATTTAATTGATTTTTTATTATTTAAAGTTTTTGATTAATGGCATTACTAATTTCTGAGGTTTCGATGAGGTAGTAACCTCAAAACCGGTCGAAGTGTAATTAAAAAAATTAAAGTGGTTTATACAAATTTATAAACAAATAAGTGTAAAATGTCATACCACAAAGTGAAAAATGTTTTTGATAACAATAATAGAATATTGCATTGCCTAAATTTTATTTTTTTACACCTTAACATGACTTGAGCCTCAATTACAGTGATTAATTACAGCAAAGTACACCCGAACTTGAAAAAAATACATTTGTTTTTTGTGTTCCCACTGAGAATCGAAACCAGAACCTTTCCTGTTAAGTGTCTTAACCACTACACCACGGATGCCACCTTGTTGAATTACTCTAAAAAAAAAGATCGGGCATCCTCTTCTACGTGGGGACAGTTCTATTATGTTTACCAGTTTTATGTCAACCGATCTATCAAAAGGTCTAAAAGACAAATGTTAGCAGACTTTTTGCCCATTTTTTAAATATTTGTTTTAATTTAGTAAATTATATCCAAATCTTTGGTAGATAAATAAAGGACTCAATTTCAACTCTTTAATATTTTTTATCTACAGGTACATTTTTTTTAAGGCGTCTATTTACATGAATTCAAATAAATTTATTTATAAATTTAAACAAAAATAACGCAAATCTTACATATGACCTTAGAGAAAGATGTGTATACTCTAAGCATGTGACGCAGTTGTATTATTGTTACGTGTGGGCTTTCAAACTGGATTTCAAATAAAAGAAAAATCGAAAATAAGACAAATATTATGCGTATGTGGTTTGGGAAGCGCTATCAGGCAGTCGGCACAAAGGCTAGAATTCCTTTGTATTGGTCGCTGTCTATTGTGGCATGAGAAATTATCCATAAAAAAATGATCATTTTGGTCATAATAGATACCCGAGTGTTTCGTGGTCTTTTTTTCTGTATCATTAAAGGATTATTATTTTCGAGACATGCAGTTCTTATAATGTTAATCGTTGGTTTTTCATAGAAATTGAAATGTAATTTTCAACACTAGAAGTCTCTATTATTCTTCTTCTTAATGGGGGGGCAATGCTACGCAAGCTCCTGGCGTCTCTGCAACCTGTGAAGATCTATGGTGACGGGTAGATGTATCTAACAGAGTCTAACAGTCTATTGACTGTTGTAAACTGAGTGTTATTTTGCGGGGGCGAGCTCTTTAACATCCTCAGGTGTAACCAGTGGTCCCCCGAATATGAGGCTCCTTTCATGATGTATAGCATCACATTCACATGAAATGTGTATGGGTGTTTTCTCATCTGCACTGCAAAACCTACATCTAGAAGTTTCGGAAAGGTTCATTCTTGCAATGTGTTTGCTCAATCTGCAGTGTCCTAGGCAGGCTCTTATGATAGCGCTCACTAGATGAGGCTAAGCTTTATTGGGTCGAAAGCAGACCTTTGCGAGTACCCCTTTACCAGGTACTTTTTGCCAAATCATAACGCTCTGCTTCCTACCCCATGACCTAAGCTCGTTACGAGGAGCGCATTTGGGTTACCTTCTACATTTACATATACCTTATTTTTTTATTTATTTATTTGACGGACTTATGCTGTCCATTCTAACGATGGTAAATACAATTTCTTATAATAGATACAGGCACTAATAAAATAAAATACAACTAAATAAAATTAAAGCTAGGACAAAAAAAAAATTACTACCTCAAGACAAGATCTGGTCTATCTTAGTGAATTTTTAAAACTAGAAAGACTTACACCAAAAAAGTTCAGATTTTGTCTCCAGTTTACAATACGACACAATCGGGACATTGGTGCATGCAAGCCATATTTTGTGCTGTGTTGATCGAGGAACAGCACATTATTATTTCGCAACCGGCGGATCGGAACATTGAATGCCACCTGTTCCAGTAACGATGGTACATCAATTAAGCCATTCAGCAAATTAAACATAAATATGGAGTCAATGTTATTTCTACGTTTTTGTAGACTTGAGATTTTTAACATTGACTCCATTTCTATGTAAGTGTAGTCTCGTAATCTAAAATGTTATTTCTGGTTTTTGTAATATGCTGTAATATGAATGAAGTTTTTTATTTCTTTTTGGTCCATTATTAATAATTTCGTATATTTGTGGAGATCGGAAAATTGTAATTAGAAATTTTAACAAATAGAACGAGTAAAAACTCGACACTGACCCGAGTTGAGAGGTGAAAAGGCCTTTAAAAAACGAAGAAGAAAAAGAAATAAAACGAGTTTCAAATTGTGTGGTTAATTAGGAAGTTCAGTGTTTTTTTTAATTTTTTTATTTGTTAATAGACTATTTAACTTAGCCAATTTTTTATATATATATATCGTATTATCGCCGCTATGGTTTTTTTATGTTTTGTATTTCTCTTGAGGTTTTTCTCTGTCTGTTCTTCCGATTGGTTGGTTTATGGTAAGGAAACCGGATATTCTTCTCAGCTCTCATATTATTACTTGGTTCATATAAACCAGTGACGATGTTCAAAGTAGTGCATTTTTATTCTAAAAGATTTCGTTATTTTTTTGAAAATTCAAGAAACTTTGCCGTACAATTAAATGTTCTAATTTTTACATTTTTTATGTACAATTTCCGTTCCTCTTTGTATTTTTAAAATTTGTAAAAATAGATGGATAAAATACGTAAATCTTGATAATTATTTGTATATTACCACTTACCGTCTTTTCTGTGTCTACCGGTTCCAAAACATACCCGTCTTTTCATCTGAACACTAATTACATAAACGTGCAAATTCTACTATACACCTTCAAGATCGCGATTACAAAACCAATCTTTATCGGTACATATCGAGAAGATATAAAGTAACATCGATATTTATCCTATATTTAAAGGTGGAGATCGAACGGAACCTAGTAACTATAGACCTATAGCAAATTTAACTGTATTTAATAAAATCTTTGAAAAATGTATTCATAAACGATTAATGGGACATATTAACAATCTTAATATAATATGCTTAAACCAACATGGTTTTCAAGAAAAAAAAGGAACTGGAACCGCTCTAGTAAATTTGATTAATTATATTCAAACAAATATGGATGCTAAAATTTCAACCACAGGAGTAATATTAGATTTTAAAAAAGCTTTTGATACGGTTCACATTGAGACCATGATAAAAAAATTAAATGATATAGGAGTAAAATCTCAAGAATACAAACTATTAAAATCATACTTAACTAATCGGAAGCAGTATACCTTTGTAAATGAAAAAAAAAGTAAAATACAAACAGTAAATTTTGGAGTCCCACAAGGATCTATTTTGGGTCCACTGTTATATATTTTATATATTAATGACTTATCACTGTATAATTTTAAAGGTAAAATTATTATGTATGCCGACGACATTGGACTTTTTTATAAAAATCAAACAGACGTATTAACAAACAATGACATAAACGAAGACCTTACTATATTGACTAAATGGACAAACACAAACTTACTTACACTTAATGAAAAAAAATGCAATATTATCCATTTTGAATCTAGAAAAAAATGTCACAAAGTAGATGCTTACATAAATAATGAACGACTAACTGAAATTGAACATGTTAAATATTTAGGACTAACAATAGACAGACAATTGACATGGACAATTCATATCAACAATTTAATTAGCAAAGTGGCAACTTTATCGAGTCTATTTTTTAAAATCAAAAACTTTGTTCCAATAAAGGAAAAAATTTTAATGTATGAAGCATATGTTAAAACTAAAATATGTTATATGCAACTACTATGGGGAACAGGATATCAAAATGACATAAACAGACTACAAAGACAGCAAAATAAAATATTAAAGTTAGTATATGACCTTCCCTATCTAACAGCAACTAAAGAACTTTTTGAACAAACTAAACAATTAAACGTAACTGAACTCTTTAAACTAGAATCTTTAAAATTTATTCATAAATTAGCCACTGATGTAATTGTAGACGAAGAATTAAAACTTGAAAAAAATTGTAGTAAACATGAACACAATACGAGAATTTCAGAAAAATATCATATACAATCTTTTAAAACGAGAAAAGGACAATCGAGACTTATAAACCATGGACTGAAATTATACAATAAACTACCAGACAAAACTAAACAAAAGACTCAGGCAACCTTTACAAAAGATGTTAAAAATATTATTATTAACAGTAGAATTTGAATTTTAAAAGTGAAAATATTTTGTTAAATGTATGTAACCCGTAAGGGTTTATCAATAAAATTTAAATAAAAAAAAAAAAAAAAAAAAAAAAAAAAAAATCTACGAAAATGTGTATATTTGTATAAAAATTCAATCTTTGTCGGCAACCTGTAAATGAAAATTTTTAGAAAATAAAAATTGTAAACGTTCTTCATTTTTCAAGCAGTTAACTTAATTTTACTTTACATCTGAATTTGTTTTAACATATGAAAAACCTTTTAAGAAGGGAATATGGAAGTCTAGACATTGACAAGGCTTATGAACTGCCATTGACTGGTTTAAGTGGATTGACAGGTCTTAAGTCATAAGTCTTGTAAATGCCTAGACTTCCATATTCCCTTCTCAAAAAGTTTTTCCTCTCTGTTGCAACAAATTATATCTAAATAATTCCTTAGGGAGGAAATCCAGCCTTTCTACAATCAATTGGACATATTCAAAACATTGTAAATTTTAATTGAAGATAAATTTTTACTTCCCGGTAGAATACGGGATCAGGTTCCCGATTACAACGGAAAATTAATAGAGTTATCTTCGACTGTCTATAAATAAAAACCGATATTTCAGTACGAAAATAAGTATATTTGTATGAAAATTTAAAGTATCTTTGTCGGTAACTAATAGTTTAATATATTTAGAAGATAAAATGATATACATCTTCTGCTTTTCATAGAGAAAACTTAATTTTACTTTGTAAATAAAATTAAAGATAAATGTTAACTTCCCATTGTAATCGGGGACAGGTGAAAGTAACCTGTAGATATAGAAAAATCAGTAACTGATTATATACAAAAATTTAATCACAACATTAATTGAAATCTTTGACCTTAAAGTTGATGTTTTAAATATTAATAACAAGTAAAGAATGATTTAATAGTTAATAGTTACGTTTTATAGATATAGTCATCCTGGCAAGCTAGTTAATAAAGTTTAATCTGTGGGTGTTAATCACTAGAAGAGTTCATTAAACATTATGGCCTTTTGAGACAATGAGACCGTGTATAGTAGCATTTGTAATGAATGGGTCGAGTCATCTATCAAACGTAATCTGACAGTCATCCGCCACACATAAGGCCGAATACGAAAATTACGACGACAAAAATATAATACATGATTTTATTTTATATTCTGATCAGAAACGTGTAATATTTGTAATGATTTTGCGGAATCCTTTCTGGATTTTTGGAAAATAATGCAAATAATTACAATACTGTTTTTGCCGATGAACATACTTTATTTTATCTTAATGCCATATAATTAAATAAGTCATTGGTACCAAAATACCTTAAATAACTTAAACTCAGCAAAGGTGCTGGCTTTGATGGCGTACACCCATTTTTTTATTTCTAAATGTGTTAAACAGTATTCATGTCCTTTTACTTATCGTTTTCAATTATCAATAAAGAAAGGCATGTTTCCTGAAATATGGAAAAAAGAAAATATCACCCTTGTGCATAAAAAAATAAATAAGAATCTTGTAGAAATACCTTAGATAAACGACGTTTTATGATTACTAACGGAGAGAAGAACTGTGGCAACAGGATCTTGGAGCAAGACCGTGGATGGATCCACGTAAGGGTAACCAAGGAGGTGAACACCTACCCTACTCCCCATGGATCGCCCTCAACAGACTACGGGTGGGTATCACACGATGCAAAAAAATCTCCAGGAGGTACCGCTCTGGTGATGATATCTTGTGTGACCCAGGACGACAGCCACCTACTGACATGGCTGCTCATGAGAGAGGGCTGCACTCCTGGGGACCTAATTGTGGCAAATGACAAGGCGATATCCGTCGCCGCATATTGGAGTGGCAGGACATGATCCAACCGAACACGTTAAGTAAGTAAGCAGAATGACTACCCTGTCGGGAATTAAACTCCAGGACTTCAAGCATCCACTGCTCCACGAGGCGGACTTTTTTTTTCTTATTTTATTAGTAATTAAATAAATAATAAGTGGCTAAAAATAATTTATGGTTATTTTTTATAATTATTGATTTTTTCAATTGACTCAAAATTATATTTAATTTAGATTTTAGCATACGTTGTATCCGTTTTTTTCCAAATTTGAAAATGAGCATCAAAAGTAAAAAAAGTAAAGTAGTAAAAAAGTCAGCCTCGTGGTGTAATGGTCAGTGCGTTTGCCTACCATGCAAGAGGTCTCGGGTTCGATTCCCGACATGGTTTAAATAAATTATTGATTTACACTAGAATATTGCATGGTCCCTGGACTGGTACCTGAAGTGTAAGACTGATCATCTTACCTTTATGTAACAAAAATGATCAAGATACGCTGCGATTGGTGTGCTAATGCAGTGCTCTATGCACCATTAGAGGCGGAAAGGGAATGAGGATGATGATAAAAAGTAAAGCAAAATGGAGAGGGTTTTACGTCATTCCAAAATTAAAATCTGTTCTACAAGACATAATTTTTGCTTTTACGTTACACGTATTATTTCATTTGATTAAATGCCTTCAAAATTCACTGTCAAGTAAACGAAAATGAACATTTTCGACACCTAGTTCTAGCCGCTTTCAATCAAGGAATGAAGCTGCCAAAGCTGTTTGCGATATTTGCGCAGTGTACGGTGAAAATGCACCGAATTATCGACTAATTTGGTGTATAATGGGGAAAGAGAATCCAATTTCGACTAATTTTGTGTATTTTTTTGCTGTGCCATCTTGTTCTCTTTATTAAAAAACCTCAAAAAGATGTTCAAATATGGTCAGAATGGTGATTGTTACACAGTGTGTAAAGTGGTCACTTAAATCAGCCATTGACAGGTCATAAGCCCCGTAGATGCCTAGACTTCTATATTACCTTCAATTAAATGTTCTTCATCTCTGTTGTAATATGTTAATATAAACAGCTTCCCAGGGAGTTGAATCCAGTCCTTGTCTCCAAAAATTTGGACAAACTCAAAATATTATTAATATCCGAAAGAGTACAAAATAAAAGAAATTAAAAGCATATACACATATGTATTTATCTAAACAAATATAGAAAAGTTATTTCATCACAATACGAATTTAGTAGCAAGGGAGGGACAAATTTAAACATGTATTAAACTGGTAACTTATTACATTGTACTTAGCATTTTTTTTTTTTTTTTTTTTAATATATCAAAAAGGTGGTTTTATTTATTGGCATTTAGGTGAAATCGAACTAACGGAGAGAACTGAGCGTAATTTGTTTGGAATGATTTAGTATGGAAAGTACATTACACTAAGCCTAGTGGTCTTAAAAGGATTCCTAAAAGTTAATTCATTTACCAAGCATGGACAATCTTTAACATTATTCACAATATTGTGTAGCAATATTTTAAGTTTGGCCAAATTTTTGTAGACAACGACTAGATTCAACTCCCTGGGGAGCTGTTTATAAAAAAAGGTTTCAGCTCACTTCACTTCACAAACATCAACAGGTGAAAGAATTGAAGGAATATAGATGTTCAAATATGGGCAGAATGGTGAATGTTACATAGTGTGTAAATTAACCACTTAAACCAGCCATTGACAGGTCATAAGCCCTGTAGATGCCTAGATTTCTATATTACCTTCTCTTAAATCTTCTTCATCTCTGTTGTAATATGTTAATATTATATAGTGTGACAACATCAGCTACTATGCGTCTAGTGGAAAGGGAGGATAAATGCAAATTTTCTAATAACAAATTAAATGATATCTCAGAAAGAGGTAGACCCATCATATAGTTTACATATCGTAGGAACTTTCTCTGGACTCTCTCTAAGTTATTATATTTAATAAAAATAAATAATCATGTGTAATTTTTTTTATTATTCAAAATACTATGAGCACTTATTTCTCAACTAACTCCAATGAAGTATTTTTCTGAAAAATAGTTATTAAAATATGCTTCTTATTTTATTTTATTCAGAAAACATACAGTCATGCATAAGAGGTATTAGAAAAAATGATTTTTCTACATAAAAAGACTAATTAAGTTTTCATAAATTATGTAAACATTAAATGTGACAAAAAACAAATAAATAAAAATTTAAATGAGAAAATAATAATTGTGAGCATTTGCGTTTTCCACGCAGGTTATTATTGGTAATAAATAAAAAATACCGAATGCACACTCCGAGCCATCCATGCACACATATCATCGCTTCAGTTTGTTTTTGTCTAACAGACAAAAACACGAATCTGCAGAAATAAAGCTTTAAAGTTTGTTTATACCGTACAAAGGTATTCCTGTATTTCCTCCCTGGATTAGATCAGTTATTTTTTTATTGACTATAAACATTTTCTATTAACGTGTCTCTACCGTTTTGTTTATTGATATTTTTTTTCAAAAACTATAGTAAATATTTTTGACAAACGAAAAACGTACTGACACAAAAAATTTAGTTTTGATTCAATTTCTTCAAAAAAAAAAACAAAATTGGTTCAGTTTTGAGGTGCAGAAATCTACAATAATTGGATTATTGATATGGTTTTATGGTATTTTTGTTTATTTTCTTTTTTATATACTTCATGTAACTGTTGTAATTGGCTTGGGCCGTATATACATATAATAAATAAAAATACATACGCACGTACTTAAGTATTTATTTTTTAAAATTCACAAATTGATTTGGAAATCAAAAATTGAAACCAGGTGTAAAGAAGTATGTGCACGCGTGTCCTACATTCGACATGACAGTTTTTATTCTCTTTTAAATCCTAAATTATGACAGATCATGACAGAGGTGATTAATCGGGCGGCGCTCTGACGGCCGAAAGGTTAACTGCTTATCTCCGCCTAACTGGTAATTCAACAAGTGAATTGAATTTAAATGTCCTTAATTTTAATGTCATATTAGACCAGTACGAATCCACTTTTTTCAAATATAAAAAACAAATATGTTAAGCCTTTAACAGGTTTTACTCATTATAAGATATGTTTTAAACAGAGATAAAGTTAAAACAAATTGTTTTTACGTGCAAATGTTTATAGACAGTGTAATTTAGGAATAAAACACAGGTGTCTGTTGAACAGTACGAACAGTACGGACAGTACTTCATAGACCATTTATACTTTAAAAATGTTTTTTTAAAAAGTTATAATTTGGGTACGTGTAAATTTTCGTTGGTAAATATTTGTTCAATGAGTGATTAACGAAGATTAAAATAATTATCATTCAAATAAAAATATTGCTTTTTTTACAAACTACGTTACTTAAACGTTACGTTAAACTTACACGTTAAACTACGCCTAGCGGCGTGATTGCGAAGCTCTTCGTAGTGACAGGGATGCACTGATAGGAATACATATAAACAATATAATAAATGTGAGTTAGTATTATTTTTGCGTTCATCGAAATATCGTATAAATTAATAGAATAGGTCGAAACTTTAAGGAAGATTTTAAGGAAAGATTGGAATCCACCAAAAATCCATGTTTGTACACATTAAAATTAAAACTTATTACATCGCAAAAATAGGTATCCTCCATTCTTTGGTAGTATATGCATGCATTGAATACAGCCCTGGTATGAATACACAAACTCAGTAACTATGGGTATGTTTTCGTGTCAATAATTTTAAAAATCAAGAGTATTGCTTTCAATAATGGCTATGAACTAAATTTAATTGACATTATTTTGAATAAAAAACTCAAATTAAACTATAGGAAATAATACTTATACAGTTCCCAAAATATTTCCAATAAAAATGAGAACTGGCGTAGAATTTTGTACATTAATTCATTTTCTAATAATATAGCAAAAAATTTACCTAACAATATTAGGCCAGCTTTTTATACTAATAATAACATAGGTAAAATATAAGGATGATAAATTAAATCATTCGGGAATTTATAAATTTAATTGTTTAAATTGCCCAAATTTCTATATTGGAAAAACTTCACGTAAATTTAAAGTTAGAATCAAAGAACATATAAGATGTCTGAGTAATAAAAATTTTTCAGAATTCGCAAATCATCTTATATCCGAAAACCATGAATTTAATCAAGAAACGTGGGTAGAAATTTTGCATGTCAATAAAAATGGTTTTCGTTTAGATAATTTAGAACGATTAGAAATTAGTAAAGCCATTAATCAAAAACTTCAAATAATAAATAATCAATTAAATTTAACTTTGAGTCCTCTTTTAAAACTATTCCCGTTATGATTTATTTTATCTTCTTTCTCTCTCTTTCTTTCAATTTTCTATCTCTTTCATACAATATTTTATTATATAAATAGCAACGCGTGTAATTATAAGTTAGTTAAATTCCTGACGATGAGGTAGTAACCTCGAAACCGGTCGAAGTGTAATTAAAAAAAAAAAAAAAAAAATTAAGTGGTTTATACAAATTTATAAACAAATAAGTGTAAAATGTCATACCACAAAGTGAAAAATGTTTTTAAAAAGAATAATAAATTTTAAAAATATTTATCTATAGGGCGCGTCTATGTATTAATTGGTCGATGGATACAAGTTCTGCAAAAATGTGCATGTTGAAGCACAGGCCATTCTGTAGCTCAATCACAAATAACTATCGACGAGCTAATAAACGACGTGATAACAATTTCTCACCATGGTTGTTCATCGTATTCGCGATCACAATGCAGCATACGTGAACACCTAATATTAAATATCAAAATATTTGCTGCGCAATCACATATTTGAATTTCACCTGTGTAAATATGGAAACGTACGGCCTCGTGGCGTAATGGTCAGCGCGTTTGCCTACCATGCAAGAGGTCTTGGGTTCGATTCCCGACATGGTTAATATGAAATATTTATTTAAAAGGGTGTTTTCACACTAAAATTCACATCAACTTTAGTCTTTTTTTTTAAACAAAAAAAAATCCAATAAAGGAAAAAATAAAATAAATGAAGCCTACGCAAAAACTAAAATATGTTATATGCAACAACTATGGGAAACAGGAAATCAAAATGACATAAACAGACTACAAAGACAGCAAAATAAAATATTAAAGTTAGTATATGACCTACCTTATTTAACAGCAACTAAAGAACTTTTAAAACAAACTAAACAATTAAATGTAACTGAACTCTTTAAACTAGAATCCTTAAAATGTATTCATAAATTAGCCACTGATGTAATTGTAGACGAAGAATTAAAACTTGAAAAAAACTGTAGTAAACATGAACACAATATGAAAATATCAGAAAAATATCATATGCATCCTTTTAAAACGAGAAAAGGATAATCGAGACTAATAAACCATGGACTGAAATTATACAATAAACTACCAGACAAAAGTAAACAAAAGACTCAGACAACCTTTACAAAAGATGTTAAAAATATTATTATTATCAGTAGAATGAGAATTTTAAAAGTAAATTGTTAAATGCATGTAAACCGTTAGGAATGAATAGTTTAAGTAAAAAAAAAAAAAAAAAAAAATAAATAGTCACTGGACTGGTACCTGAAGCGTAAGACTGATCACCTTACCCATATATAACAAAAATGATCGAGGTACGCTGCGATTGGTGTACCAATGCAGTGCCCTATGCACCATTGGGTACGGAAAGGGAATGATGATGATAATGAAATATGGAAAATATTCCAAAACTTCTATTTTTATTTATTTATTCATTATTTATTATGCTATTCATTGCATTAAGCCGGCGGTTGGCGAGCCAAATGTCAAGAAAAACAGTCGCCATAGTAATTGTAATTTAATTTTCGCTTTCTTGTATTAGATACTTCTAACTAATTTGCAAATGCAATATATTGTATTATAAATGCCAATTTTTCGCCAATGAACTGTATTTATTTACGAGGAAAACAAAAAACAAACCGACACGAGCGTTGACTTAGAGATTACACACGCGTTGACTTATGATTGCGATAATCCATCCGTTGTGTGGAGCCCATAATACATAACAAACATAAAAAGGATTGAAAATGTTCAACGACAATTTTTAAAACACCTAGATTATAAAAACAATAAAACGCTTAGTACTTACAGCCAATCTGCCACAAACAAAATGGATTTTTTACCCATGAAAATAGACGCACTGTATCTGAATTATGCTATTAACATAAATTATTAAATAATAAAGTCGACTCTTTTAACCTACTCTCTAAAATTAATCTCAATGTCCCCTCTCGCGTGACAAGAAATAAGTATTTGTTCCATCCACCAGTCTGTAGCACTAACTATGTACAACACTCTTTCCTCTATCGTTCTTGCTCTAACTATAATGCTTTTTTTTCATCTATAGATTTATATTACATGCCTCTTAATTTATTTAAAAATAAATTAAGACTCCTTATTTCTGGCTGCGATACGATCCCACTTACTATTTAATGATGCTCACACTTAAACACACCTGAACACTTACTCCTACACTAATACTACTCCCACTTCAATTTGTTATCTTTTATTTGTCATCTTTTTTTGTATGTTTCTTTTTTACTTTTTTGAAGTTTAAAAAAAATAAATTACTAATTTGTTTAGTTTTGATTATTTAGTAGAATTATATAGTTATATTTCATATTGTATATTACATAATGAATTGTTCACTGCTGTGATTATTTCTGTAAAACTTTTTATTGCAAAAGGTTCTTTGAACCGTTGATATAATATAAATAAATAAATACATAAATACACATAAACACATCTATACTTACTCTCATACAAATACACATATACACACCTTTTTTTTGTAACACAATTTAATAATATCTATAATTATTATTTAGAATCTTCGCTAGTCTGTCTTTAAACTGTATTTTTTTAATGTTACTATAGCATTGTCGACTGTTTGTTTCTTTAAAATAAATAAATAAATAACTTAAGCATGTTCATTTTGGTTCATTTAAATCGCTCAAATGCTTAGCATGTTTTTAGGCACGTAGATAGTTATTTGTCATTGAGCTACTGGTGAGGACAGGTTATAAGCTCTGTGAATGCCTAGACTCTCTCAATAAATGTTGATTTTGATAACCCGCTAAGTAATTTTGTCTAGAATTTTTAAATAAATAAGTATTTATTTCCGACGTAGAGGCGCGTAAAGTGGTGCTTAAGATACGAAAATAATCTCGCCGTATACTTAGCGGGCCATAAATTTCCTATCGGAATTCTGAGAGCTCTAATTTTATCTCCGCCTTCCTACCTGTTCAGAGAATCACTCAAAACCATAAAACAAAAAGGCGAACAAAAATGTCGCCTTGAACAAACAAAAGCACTCGGCCAATTAGTCATTATCTTCGGAAGTTCCAACAAAGGACGCGCGTCCAGCGCCGAGATGAGGCCATGATTGTGCAGCGGGAGGCGGGAGTGCGCTCTACCTGGACGATGGGTGTGTGTGTGTCAGGGGCGAACCGTATATAGAAGTGATTATGCTCAGCCTACCATTATATTTGACCAACCCTAATAATGTTTTATTGTAACTTTATTTACAGAAAAACAAATAAATAATTTCAATTTATTTTAAATCATTGCCACGTTTGTATTTTTATCCTAATATAAATATAAATATTAATAAAGAGCTCCCAGCGCCTGCGGTGAGCCAAGAAACTAGCCGATTATTCCAGCTTATTTTTTCATACAAATAAGCATACTATATTTTGAATGTCTTCCCCAGTGCGGGTTTTTTCTCCTAGATTAAACTTGCAGATTACAACAATTAATTGAAGATTCTTAATTTGGAAAACAGTATTTTAAACATTGTTTCTTTAGGACTATCTTTCTTTGAGATGGTACTTTTGACATAAGACCATAATTACTTTCATGCGTCATATTACATAACATAACATACAGATTCCAGATTGCAACACGTCTCGCTACTACAAAGCACACGGATGGTTAGAAATCTATTTCTTATTTATTTTTTTGCACCACAACAGGCCAGGAGGCCCAATTACAGTAGTGAATTACATTACATCACAGAACACCCAGGCTTGAGAAAAATCACATTAAATTTTTATGTTCTCACCGGGAATCAAACCCGGAACCTTCCATGTGTGAGTCAAGCGTCTTGACCACTACACCACGGAGGCCGCCGACAGGACATATAGCGCTCGACGCGGCCGTTTTTAGCACTATTAATTACTACAACAATTCGGCCAGTTGACATTTAAATTAAATACCTAATATCGACTGAGTTCACAGTGGTATTTTTTATTTATTTTTTAATGAATTATGTATGGAAGTAATGGATAATATATCTTTATTATATAATATATCACAAAGTTACATCGTTTGAGTTGATTTCATGGACGAGAGTTGTTATATCACACAGAACCACTGAAAAATATCAATTTATAGTATGTATTACTTACATTATATTATGTACCTCCTAAGTAGGTACAAATGTATGATATTTTTTTTTAGCTGACCTGTAAATAAAATCACCATTCGCCACTGGTGTGTGTGGAATGTGTGGATAGTGTATGGGCGCCTGTGTGCGCCAGAAATACTCCTTACTCCCGGAGCCCGCCCGCTGAGATACAAGGTACAAGAAAAAGCTTTTAAAACTAGGAGATAGGAGAGCAGGGTTGCCGCTTACTACGCAATATTTACTAAATATTTACGGTATACTCGTATAATGCTATTTTGAATCGACCTCATATACTCGGCAATAACTATTCTGACGTTGCTGATAATATATCAATAAAAAAAAGTTAAATATTAAGATAAAGTATAGTTTATATAAATCAACTCTTTTTAATTATTTTAAAGATGGTGAACGGTAACTAACATTTCGTCGCGTTGGGGTAACACGGTTCTATGCGGATTCAATTTTTTTTGAGACATGAAAATTTGAAATTAAGAGATTATTTTATCTAATAGTTTTTATTAATTTTGTCTTAATAAATTTAGTAATAATTAAGGATAAATTTCGTTTTTCTTTGAAATTTTTATGCAGATAGAACCGTTATTTGAATACAAATATAATAAAAGTGCAATGTAAAAAATCAAATTTTGTCAGATAGAACCTTGATTCCTCAACGCGACGATTTGACAAGCTATAGTTATGTACCTATATTATATTTTAAAATTTTACTTGTTTTCTCTTTACTGTTTTCTTATTTTTATGAATATATATATTTTATGTTTTTTGGATTCTTATTTTTTACTTTTAAAAAATGATTTTTTCTCTTAAACTTAGTATAATTACATTTTGTATTTTTTTTATCAATGTACTTATGATTAAAGACAAACCTACCTGTTCTTTTTTTTAAAAAAATTTGAACCAAAAAAAAATTTTTCGTACTTTTTAATTTTTATATTCCTTTTTATTCACCGCTCTAATTTTTTTTGCCTCCTCTTTCACAGCAAGTAGTATTTTTTTTAAATTATTATTTTTTATTATTATATATATTATAAAGTAATGCCTAGTAGGAGAAGACCCGTGCTAAGGCAGCCGCTAGAGTGTAGAATAATCTACCCACTGATATCAGAGACGCCCCTTCTTTATTTACATTTAAATCAAGATTGAAATGTCACTATCCATATATTTTAGTTTTTCCTTTTTTCTTCTTTTTTCCTTCCCTTCCTCACTGCATAGTGATGTGTACATTTTAAATTTATTTTTGTTTCAAATTTTGTACAAGATTCTGCATTAATGTACCTAGAAAATGTCCATATATGTACTTCTCATTTTCTCAAACTGAACGGATTGGGTAGATAGGAAGAAATTGCCTTTGAATGAAAATAAATATCCCCAAAACATGAGCCGTCAAAAACTCATACGGTCTGTAACTAAAACGTAAATTGGCTAAGTTTTTATAATGGTAATAAATATTTTTGCTAATCTATTATGGGTAATATTATGTGGATATGAATTCCTAACATCAAACAAATGCGAATAATATAACCGAATAATTTATGGCAGATCCCGTTACATATCATCTATGTTTGTAATTTTCAAAGATTTATACTCGTCTGAGCTTACATTTATACGCGGTTTCTAAAATGATTGAAGTATTATTGGTCATGAAGCGTTATGAGTATAAATAAAATGGCAGAGGAATTTATATACAACTGGTTATGTCGATAATTATTTTAATGTTGGAATCAAAACCTGCCTAATTGGCGTCATTGAATATTCAGATTCGTCAAAGTTTAATGTATGTTAATCTTAAACAAAAGGAGTAGACGATTAAATGTTAATAAAACAAGTTATTTAAGAGCCAGATTCAATCAACAGTTGATTTAAATATTTTATTTTGTTGGTTTAACTGAGGCGAATGTAATTAAACTAAGCGTCAAAATAGAGTTTGCTAATGGGTAAAAAAAACGTTTAACAATATGTTTTTCTTCGATGGCGCTAAAGCCCAAATCGAGCCATGGCATCCTTTAATTATTGCCTTCAACTCTGTCTTTCCTTAGCCGCCGTCTTCAAACTTGCAGCTTGTCAAAGCTGTGCCGCATCCTTCTTTACGTCATCCATCCACCTGAGCCTAGGTCTTCAAATCCTTCTTCTACCCTGCATATCCAGTAATGATCGTCTTAGGTACACGCGCGTTTGGCATTATTTGTACATGTCCAGCTCATATCAACCTGAGCAGTCTTATTAGTGTTAAGATACTAGGGGCTTCATAAATGCTGTATAATTTGTAGGAGTCTCCTGGTTGAGGGTTGTGGAACTCCTACCCCAGTTGGAGAGTGACAGAAGACAAAATGTTGGTTTTTTAAGGTGTATTTATTACATGGAGAATAAATACACAGAGCTTTGTTGTGAAGCACGAGAGTGATGGCCAAGAAGAGTTGACGGCGTCAAGCTGACCATAATCTGTAGTCTTTTTGTAAGCCTCGATCCTTTGTTTTCCATATCACTATGGTAGGAAAGATATTGATCTACCGCAGGATTTTGTTTTTTATATACTACTACTACAACTATTACGCCATTTCTCTGTAGAGGTAGGCAGAGAGAATGTATTTCCACATACTTCGATCCTGGCAAACGTTTCTAGCTTTTTCCACATTCATACATCTTGTCATACATGCTCTTCAGTTCTGAATGCTTTTGACATGCCGCGTCTTCCTTGATCGCCCTCGTCTCACGTTACCGTTCATTTTCGCCTTTCATACTTTTTTACCATTTTTTCGTCATCCATTTGTTCTACATGACCAATCCATCTCAGAAACTCGTTCTTAATCTTATCAATTATACCTGACTCACTCTTGCCTGATTTCATTATTCGTAACTCTGTCATACATTGACTTCCCACACATTCGTCTAAGAGATCGTATTTTGACCGCGTTCACTCGGCTTTCATCCTTCCTCTGCCAGTTCTATGTTTCACTTCCATACATAAGTGTTGGGACTAAAACTCCGTTGTACACTGCCAGTTGAGCTTCGATTGATATATTTTTTAAAACAATTACTGTATGTGCAATTCTGTTAAGCTAGGATTTTTTGGGACAGCGGTGCCCGTACGGCCGTTAACGGCCGTAGTGAACGGTGATGCGGAAGACAGCCGTTTATCAACACCGTTTTCCTAGGAAACCACTCCCCTGTCACCGTTACGACGGCTGTCCACCGCATCACCGTTCACTACAGCCGTTAAGATACGGGCACCGCTGTCCTAGGAAACTTTAGCTTTAGTCTTGCAGAATATAATGTATTGCATTCAATATTAAATTATGACTTGTTTCATCGGCCGTCGCTCTAAAATTCAGATGAAATCATTGCACTTGTGTATGTCATCGATCAAAGAGCTATGATTTCCACAAATTTATTATTCGGCCTTATTCGCCACTCTTCTCCGTCCTTCACGAGACCACAAATTTGGCAAAAAACTTTCCTTTCGGATATATCCAACGCTTCATAAGCATTTTTTTATGCAACGGTAATGAGTTGCCTTTCAAAAAACTTGATTGTAATGTTTTTAATGATTCGAACGGAAAAACTTAAAATAATTGCTTAAGAAATTTCGCTATGATATATAATAGGTAGTTATTTGTAAATAAAGGGGAGTCATTATAGAATTACTCATCGTTTACAGACATAATAGGTTAGATTCAGTCTATTTGTATAATATACTCATATAAATTTTAATTTATTTTTATTTTTCATGAATTTTTGTGCCTAACAATGTTTGCCTATGTAAGATTTACAAACTTAAAATGCACGTCTTTTTACTACTTTTCTTCTATTCTTCACTGTTTTACTATAAATCTTTTATTATTTTTTTTACTTTACATTATTTTTACTGGGTTTAACCATAAAAATCAACTATGTTTTCTTTATATTATATAACTTTGTATTTAAGTTTAATTTTGTATAAATTGGCTACGGCCGTTAGTTATAATAGTAATTTAAAAATATTTTCTTTTAAGTAGACAACTTTGAATTAAAAGGGGTTGAAAGATTAATGTTTTGGTCAACCCTGATATGTTTGAATCCCTAATATTGACTCGTTCCCCTTTATTGAGTGTTTCATCTTTAGATCACTTCAAGTGGCCAAATTTAAGAAGTCACAATTTTGGTGTAAAAACATTGAGTGACTTCAAATTCGTATTAAGTTACAGGGGCTTAAGTCACCCCCCCCCCCCCAGACCAACTTGAACAGCGCAAACAAAATAAACATTAGAATCTTTTGTACGCCATTATTTTGCAACAATTGTAATAACCACAAAAAGTAATGTATTTAAAAACAAATATATATTAATTATTCATCATTTAGAATAAGCAGTTAAATGAATTAGAATTTCAGCGACGGGACGCGACGGCGGAAATCCAAACGGTCCTAAGCGACATGTAGATGCTTTACAGAAGAGACATTTTTTTTTTGTTTTTTTTTAACTAATAAAAAAATCTCATTTATATCTATTATTTTGGCGTGATTCCTTTAATCTTTTAAACTAAACATAAATTTTAAATATTTTTTTTTATGAATAATAAAAAAAACTTTAATTGACCCTTCTGTAAAGTTAGCTACATATCGTTAGGACACTTTTGCCTTTCCACCGTCGATATAAACGTTTTAATCACTTCTATTTCATTAAGTTTTTTAGAGCCCTAAATAATATTTTATGGTTAATAATTTTTTAATCAAAATAAAATGTATTTCTGGTCAGTTCAGTTATTTATTTCAAAATTTTAGTACCCATTTTATCGTAAGCATATTTGCTCCGTAGGCTGG
This sequence comes from Micrasema longulum, assembly GCF_059751315.1. Taxonomy (NCBI): domain Eukaryota; kingdom Metazoa; phylum Arthropoda; class Insecta; order Trichoptera; family Brachycentridae; genus Micrasema; species Micrasema longulum. The sequence goes on from NW_028280332.1 coordinate 27,268, forward strand.
ACAGAAATTACAACAAAGATGGAGAACAACTAGCTCACATGGTCAATGTGTGATTCTTTATATTTTTTGTTGTTTTCTTAGTATGAACATATAAGATGCATTGGAATGTTTATGTCACAATTCCATTTTTTATTAAACCTAAAAATATTTTTTTATTTTTTGTTCTTATAAATACAGTATAACTAAAGATACAACCGTTAGTGATTTGGTCACCGGATATCTAATTTAAAAAATATTGTTAGATATTCATATTCATACAAGTTATACAATATATATGATATAATAAATACGTGCCTACTAAAATAAAATAATTATCAAATAACTTATTTTAAAAAAAAATATGCTATGGTTTGTTATTTGTTCATCTACGTAAAAACCACTATGATACGGTTTTTTTCACGTCTAAAGTTATTTATTTATCAAAAACATACAAAAAATAAATTACAAATTATCAAGTCCTACTGAACTGCATAAAATGCAGTTTGTCAGCAGGTGCTTATAATTAAGTTATAATATATATACATAATCTTTTCTTTTTTTTTTGCACCACAACAGGCCAGGAAGCCCAATTACAGTGGTGAATTACATCACAGAACACCCAGGCTTGAGAAAAATCACATTTTAATTTTTGTGTTCTCACCGGGAATCGAACCCAGAACCTTCGGTGCGTGAGTCAAGCGTCTTGACCACTACACAACGGAGGCCGCCTTAGCGCTCTCATTACTATGGAAATCTTATCGCTCTTATTACTATGAAAAAAAAAGAAAATATGTATTACCATATGCATCGGAAATAATTTTTTTTTATTGAATATTTTTTTTTTTACAAAATACATTTTTGAAATACAAAATAGGTAAATATACAGAACATCTTATATATAACATTTCTACCTCTCTAATAAAGTAGATACTTGTGTTTAGAGAGGGAGTTCGTTTCACATTTTTTTTTTTTATAAACAAAGTAAATTAAAACAAAGTAAATTAAAATTAAAATAAAAAATAAACAAGGTAAATTAAAAATAAAAAATAAACATTCTTTGGGATGGAGTCTAGGAAGGGGTGAGTCTTAAATGTTTTTTAATTTTAGTTTTAAAAGTTTTATAATTTTTTATAGATTTTAAGTTTTATATATGTTACACATAGAGAAAAAAAATGACTAAAAAAGGTCTGCATGCAAAGACAGAGTGATATGGCGTTCTTTTCTCTCTGCCTACCCCTACGGAAAAGCGACGTTGTTAATAAAATAAATAAATTAAATTAAATGCAAATGAAATAAACCAAACTAAACTAAAGCTCATTTTCGCGTTGAAAGAGCATCCCAAACTTGTAAAATGTCCATCAATTATTAAGTATCTATAAGATAGCGGTTAGTGCGTTTACTTTAGAACTCCATTCCCCTCATTAGCATTTACAATCAGCGACATAAAAATACCCAGAGTGATAAAATTGTTGTAAAATGCGTTTCTTGCCTCAGCACTCGAGTCCAGATAGCCGTGGATGAATAAAATAAAGGAAAACAATAACACATAATTAGTGTGTGCGAGTCTCGAGTCCGGCGGAGGGTCGCTGATTAGAACGAACCCTTTAAAAGGATTTTCGAGTCATTTTAACGGCTATCTACCGCTGGACAAAGCCTTCTGTCTTATCTTCGAATTATGGATACTGGTTTAGGTGCAAGTCAACTGAACTGAGTACCACAAAACAAGAAGCACACAGATTAATGCAATATCAGGGTTTTTTTTACATTTTAAAAATAATAAAGGTCTATGAAATACTGTCGAGTAAAAAAAGTTTTTTTTTGCTATTAGTAGTTAACATATTACAACAGAGATAAAGAACATTTTAGAGAAGATAAAATAGTAGTCTAGGCATCTACGGGACTCGGTCATTGGTTCATTTAGAAAAACTTGTAACGTCATTTAAATTAGTTCGTTTCTATACAAATTATTTTTATTAATTTTTTCATTCATTTTAGAGAAATTTTGCCGCACAATAAAACTATAATCTTTACCCCGTGTAAGAAAACAGTTTTCACATCCAATTTCCCATATCTTTATACAGGGTGTTATTTTTTTTATATGTCGTGTTGTTGATAAATCCACCTGGTCCATGAAGAAATATAGAAATTTAAAAAAGAAATTCAGGCCTGCCTATTTTTTTTATTTTTTATACTTTTTGTACTTAATGTTATTTGTTAATTAGCGGGCTTATTGCCAAATGGCAACTTCTTCCAACCAACCAATAAAATAAAAGTTTTATTTTTATAATTTAAGTTACTGAACATATTCAATAAAAAAAAAGATTAAAAAGCTAAAGATATAAAAAAAAATTAGATAAACGTATTTGCTTATAAATTACCTTAAATCAAAACTATTACTCAATTTGAAAAGGGAAAAAAGAGGAGAAAGGAAAGGAGGGGAGATTAAGGAAGAGAATGGAGATGATTCTTCAGACGTGATTTAAACAGAGATAATGCCCAGTATGTAGGTCAAATAATTAAATGAGATAAAAAAAGGTTTCAGCTCTTTAACTTCACAAACATCAACAAATGAAAGAGTTGAAGGAATATAGATTTTCAAATATGTTCAAAATGATGAATGTTACACGATGTGTAAAGTGACAATTTAAACCAGCCAATGACAGGTCATAAGCTCTGTAGATGCCTAGACTACTATATTACCTTCTCTAAAATGTTCTTCATTTCTGTTGTAATATGTAAATACTCACAACTCCCCAGGGAGTTGAATCCAGTTTTTGTCTACAAAAATTTGAAAAAAACTCAAAATATTCTTGAATTATTAGTAGCATAAAAAATACTTTTAAATATGTAATTTTGAATTCCCGCAAAAATAGTCATTTCATTGGCCACGCCCCTAATACGTCACGATTCATGTTTATTTGTTCCTTGCCATTAAAATTTGTGTAGAACAGTTTCATGAATCTTGACGTCACAACTACCAAGGCCAAACACGTCGCGTTTTTCTACGAACGTATTTTTGTTGGCGTTCTCTTTTACATTTATGTGTGAAAACATTTCTCCACAATATTCATATTTATTTAAAAAATACATTTAATTACTGCAAATCCATTTCACATATTTTTATCGGGATTTGTAGTATGTGATATTTCCCTATATTTAAAGCGCAAGTCGCAGATAAAATCTCAATTTGTTGCAATAGAACGAAAACATTTTTGAGAAGGGAATATGGAAGTCTAGGCATACAGGACTTATAACCTGTTACTGGCCACTTTACACACTGTAACATTTAATAAAATAAATCGTGTTAATCGGTCTCTTTGTTGCGACGTGCATTTCCAACTTTCGCATTAGTATGATTTTGCTATATCTGAGATATTGCATTTACCTCACAATAAAAAAAGAGATATCAAATAACCATGCAAGAGCAGTCATTTATGTGAAATGGTACTGAAAAAAAATCTTTAATATCATTCGCTTAATCTCTGCTGCTATAAGTTTTGTGCCACCCGGTAATGAATTCACTAATAAAGTTTCCAAGTAAAAGCTTTTTAATGGCGATATAAAATAGACCATAACTTATAATTCCCGGCGTTTTGATTTGATTAACTTTGATTACCACAAAAAAAATTCTAACAAGAAATAAATTTCAAAAAGCTTTCAAATATGTAGTCAATTAATTATATTTATTCGTATCAAACAGAATAACAGCCCTCGGTGACCACAAATTCATTTTAATTATAAAATTAAAATATATCCTTTCAACTGACATAAATCATAGACAAAATGTGGATTTGATTTTTCTGTTCTCGTAAATCCGTAATGAAAGCAGACATAAAAAATACTTCACTATTTGTGATTTTTAATCTCTCTATTCAATCCGTGCCTCATGGCTGAGGATGGTGATTACGCCTGACTCCAGGCATGGCTCGTCTGTGGACAGTCTCCCTCCAACTGGAACGGTCTTATGCTTTTCTATGGGCATTCGTCAGTGATGATCTGATTCAGTGAGTATGCCGCTCCATCTTGTCGGTTGACGTCCACGTGACCTTGTCCCTTCGACACTTCCCAGGAGAATAGTTATTTCCAAACGATCAGAGTTCCCCCTGGGAATATGTCCAAAGAACTGTAAGATTCTTTTCTCGCACATGGATGTATGTCTTTCTCCTATGTCCAGTTCCTGGAGTATAGATGCATTCGTACGTCTGGCTGTCCACGGAATCCGCAGCATTTAAAATTATTATACATTAATATTTGGTATGACAGAAATTTCCATCATCATGCATATAAAAATAGTCCTAACGCTCCTATATACCTGCGTGAAAAATTTCAACGCTTATCAGTTCATGGTTTACCTCTTCGTTCTAATTCTCAAGGCACTCTCTTAATACCCATCCACAATTCCTCTTTCTTCTCTAACTCATATAGTGTCCATGCGGCTCGACTGTGGAATCATCTCCCACCCACCATCAAAGATGTTACTACATTATCTCTGTTTAAATCACGTCTGAAGAAACATCTCCTCTCTCTTCCTTAATGTCTCCTCCTTTCCTTTTTCCTCTTTCCTCTTTTTTCCTTTTTCCCATTGAGTAATAGTTTTGATTTAAGTTAAATTAAAAACAAATACGTTCTATTTTTATATATCTTTAGCTTTTTAATCTTTTTTTTCTATTGAATATGTTCTGTAACTTTAATTATAAAAATAAAACTTTTATTTTATTGGTCTATTGGAAGAAATTGCAATTTGGCAATTAGCCCGCCAATGTACAAATAAAACTATGTACAAAAAGTTAAATAAACAAATAAATATAAGGGTTAAATGCCTTGGCTTCAATATTATTTTCTCAATAAACTTTTTTATACGTGTTCCCATACATTTCAGTCTCGATAAAATCCCCAGTGGGTTTAATTTAGCACTTTTCTATAAAAATATGGATGTAGGTGCTAAAAATGTATGCCTTTTATTTTGCATGACTACACTTAAAATATAATTAAGATATTTAAAAAAAAAAATTGTAAATTGATTTTTTAATTCGTTTTTTATTAACGTCTGTTGATATGTAAATATGTGTTTTTAAGTGCCTGGCACCATATTCTCACAATAAATTACATTTCAATGGAAGAAGGCTGATAAGGACGCAAGCAACCGGTTGTCCAGGTAAATTAAGGACTGCTTATCAGCCCCTAATGGCACCGTAAGTGTCGGAGAAGTTTGTCAAAGACGTGGGTATAATATATCTCACAAACAAGGATAACATGGAAAAGATAGCGAGGAAAGAGGAGTGTTTATATTGGTGCAATTATGGAAGTGAAGCATCCGCCTACTGGGAAAAGAAACAGCATTATTCTTAGAAAATACAACAATGAACCATAAATGCGAACAGGGATCGACAAGTATTTTACCTGTCGACTTCGTTTCGTTTCATGGATTTAGAACAACGGCGCGGCGGTCAGAGTCAGTGGTCATACCTTAGGCCTATTGAAAACTATTGGGACATTTTTTGTTTATTGTTCGGGATGTTTGTTTGAATAGGCTTACATCGGTAGTACTGGCGCCTTGCTGGTCAGACTCTGGAAAAATTCGTACGATATGGTTTTTTACTACTACTTCTGCTGCTAATACCATCGCGCCATTTCTCCGTAGGGGTAGGCAGAGAGGATGGACCGCCACACACGTCTATCCTAAACCTTCGAAGATTTAAACAGAATCTCAAAACTCATTGTACGAGGAATTGAAGCTGTACAATGACCCGAAGAAACAAAGGAGATAAAAAAGAGAAAAAAATCGAAATATTTCAAATTAATTTGAAAAATATGTTATTGAGAAATTTTGATAAAAAAAGTATCGTTATTAAAATTATTTATTAGTTCTTAAGATGTTATGAACTAACTTAATTAATCTTAAATAAATAAAACAAAAAGGTTAATACAATAAAACAAAATTTTAGGAACAAAAATAAAAAAAGCGAAGGAAGTTCCATCATTTTTGTATAAAGTAATCGACACCATACCATATCTTCTCCGTTCCGTATTTTTAATATCATGTTTTTGATTTATTTTTTTCTTTTTTTTCTTGTGTTTTCATTACAAATTAATCTGAAAAATCTGCAATTGTTGCCTTACTTTTTTTTAATGTTGAAGACTTCGATTCGCAGAAATTTTTATTTTTGTTTTATTTTATTTTTATTTTATTTTGCCACATCGGTCTACATAATATATAAATTACAAGGCTTGATATTTATTTCTTTCTTAACAGGCCTAAATAACATGTTTTTTTTTAATTATGGAAAAAAGGTGATGTGTTAATTTTTGTTTTTAAATACCTGAATTTCAAAACGTGTCAAATTTTGTTTAATGCAATACGACGATACACCACTATCTCAAAAATGATTTTTAGCCCAGTCTTTTGAGAGTAAAACGTAACAAATCTGCCAAACAGCATTGAAAGTACCTACATACTATAAAAGCATTATACCCGTATGCAGAGACAAACCTTAAGGTGAGGAAAGTACATTCTATTGTCTTCACCTTCGGGTTATTCTCTGCATTTGAAATTAGAATCTACTTTCCTCACCTTAAGTTTTGTCTCTGCATACGGGTAATATATCAATCTTAACAACTCTGTTGCGGGTAAAATCCAGTATTTTTGTTTTTAAATTAGCTAATATTACAATTGGAATACAAACTAATGTTTACACTTACTTTAATTACATATCTATTTGCATCACTTTACAGTATACATAAAATTTATTTTTTATTTGTCGAAAAAAAAGTTTTGTAGCTACTGATTTCAATTTGTGGCAATAGGGAGGGAGTAAAAAAAAAACATTTTTGAGAAGGTAGTACGGAAGTCAGCCCCGCGACGTAATGGTCAGCGCGTTTGACTACCGCGCAAGAGGTGTCGGGTTCGATTCCCGACATGTTTGAAATGAAATATTTTTGAAAGGGTATTTTTACCCTAGAATATTTCATAGTCCCTTGACTGGTACCTGAAGCGTAAGACTGATCATCTCACCTTCATGTAACGAAAAAAATGACCAAAATACGCTGCGACTGTAATCGCAAGTGTAATTTTTCGAACGAGATTCTAAAGTTTTAGGTTAAAGACGTATTTGAATTAGTAATTTTAAAGTGAGCAAAGTAATCTCGTGTAATCCAGTAGTAATAATTTTGGCCAATAGAGGCGCAACTGGTCGCTGTGTGGAATAAAGGAATATATAAATTTACTTACCCAAGAAAAGTAATATATTTTTTTGGTGATGTGTTTTTTCCTAATAATACTACAGTATTATAAAACATTACTTACGATGTAAAAAAAATATGTTAAGCTGCATGTAATCGATTATAAGGAGCATTCGCCCCTGGCCTCCCGCTGCATTCACTCTAAGCTGAAAATGGGACAATGCATCAACAAATCGTCGTTCGGCATGCAACACCGCGTAAGCGACATGAAACAAAATGTTCAGGAGAGCGAATAAAGTTGTTATTTACATAAGTAATTAATGAAATTTTTTTTTTGCTTTTTAAATACCTGTATGTTTATTTTATTGGTTTTAAATTCAGAAATAATTTTTATTCGGGTATTGTAATTGTTGCGTTCACATTCGCGGTTATGTAATTTTTTTAAGCCAAATAATTGCACATTCGCGGATTTGCACATTTTTTGCATGTAAATAATATTAGGTTAACTATAAAGAATTAAGTTATTATTCTTTCAATACTATGATTGGTTTCAAGGATTTAAGGATAATTTATTTATTTATTTTATTAAGGATAATTTATTTATTTATTTTATTTTATTTAATTATTTAATATAATAAAAATAGTAAGTTTCAAAAAATATTTTTATTTTATAATGTCACAGAATTTCACATTATGTACATAATACTACACTATAATCATACTTATAAATAATAAATATATGTAAAAGTACTACATTAAATTATAATTATTAAATAAAAAAAATATTTTATTTTTTTCCTTCAAAGTTGGTTCCAAGGATTTAAAAATAATAAAAACAGTAAGCTTTAAAATTTTATTTATATTTTATAATGTCACATTGTGCTCATAATACTACTTCCATACATATTATTTATGTAAGTACTACTCCAAATTATAATTTTTATACCTACACAAATAATATTAGATAATACAATATATTATTACATAAAAATTAAGTGTAGTATTTGATCATGAAATGGCTGACAATCAGCGGGCAAAAACTTTTTCAATTCTTAGAGGTGTCGATATTTTGTTGTTTAATTTTCGATGGCTCCTTAAACATAGGAGGGGAAAATGTTGGTAAAGAGAGGTTTTTTGGGTGATGAGGCAAATCTGTAAAGTCGTCATTGAAACTAGTTTCAAATTTAATTATTTTTGGCAACTGATCTAAAAAATCTCTTACCTTTTCGACTATTTTGGTGGCCTTAATATAATTTTTTTCATCTTCAGATGTTGTTGGTTCTACATTTTGGCGATCTTCATCGATATTTCTAGTCATTAAGTATCGGATTTTTAAAGATTGCCTTTCTTGTTGCTTTATCAAATTTTTGGCAGTTCTTTGTCTAGACTTTTTTGCAATCTTACAAAATATTTTTATACTAAATCTTATATTTATATATATCAATACCGCGTATCTACCGCGTGTTATACAAGTAATTCCGCAAATGTGTAACCGTTAAAATATCATCAAAGTTATATCGACATAACTTCTTTAAAAGCTCTTTAAAATGATATTAAGCATACTCCATCTCATCATAATTACTATTTATTTTTAATTACTGTTAAATTGGAGACCTAAGCACAATTTACAATGACAACACTGCTTACCTTAAGTAGCGAGGCGTACGTTCGGTGTGCTGTCAAAAAAACACTCTTGTACTATATAATCTGTGAATACACTATGGCCGCCATGACACATTCGCGGTGTTGCAGTGCAGACAACATACGCGGTGTTACATTTTGCCCTTAAAAATGACGATTTATACAAATATTTGACATTCTGGGTATGCACATTTATGTTAAAAAAGATAACGAATCGAATGGTATCAAAAAGTCACCTTTGAAAAAAAATTCGAATTCGCGGTGTTGCATGCCGAACGACGAAATGAGGGACATCTGATTCGATATTTGTGGTGATATACTCATGTGTCTGTGTCAATTAATTACTCGTCCCATCTCCGCCCAGGACTTTTAGTCCCATGGAGTCTGGGCTTATGTCTCAAATAATGAGCAATAAGCTAATGAATGTAAATAAATAGATGTGGGTGAAAGTCATCTGGCTGAATTATTTCACCTACTAGGCAACGACTGAAAACACGTTTTTAAATTTAAAACATCTCATGACAGTTTGTTTATTAAACAATGTTAAAATAATTTAATCAATAAAAATTACAAATAGAATATAATTAAATACAAACTCACTAAACAAACGCTTAATGAATTCGTGTAGTTTTAACACAAATATGTTAATTCTTACGATCTTATTTTGTAATTATTGTTGTAAAACAATCAAGATTGGTAGTATTATATTTCACGATCCATTCATTTTCTCTTTTTGTTTGCCCGGCGCAATAAACATGGGTGTTTATGGGAGCTGATTATACATAATAATAATAATATTATAATACCATGATTTAATTAATTTTCTTAAATAAAAAAACATACCTCTACGTTACCTTCAGCACCGCTGATTTCAGGGGTATCAAACTTTCCTAACATGATAAGAGAAAAATAATTGTATCTAATCCAATTCCAATAAATGAGAAACTTTGGTTTGGAAAAATGTTTTTAATTTAAATAATAAAATTTACAATGTAATATTTCATTGTACCTAGACTGGCACCTGAAGCGTAGTCATGATTATCTTACCTTCCGTGTATCAAAAACGATGTTGCAGGAGGATAAATGCAGTGCCCTATGCACCAATGAGTTTGGATAGGAACATGATGATAATTGTAATTGCATTGTGGTCCCGTAGTGTGGTGTTAAGGCCTTACAGATCAGAGGTCTGTTAGTTATGAATCGTTGGGAATGGGCCCCAAAATTTAAATATTTGGGTGAATCATTTATTTATGAATTTTACAGTTTTAAAATGTACAGAGTTTCTTTGTTTCAGGTCCCGACTAGCTAGGAAATTCCTGTGTTCAGGAAGGACCTTATTTTTTACATGTGTTTTTTTTTTTAATTTCATCAAATGATGCTTAATAAATTCAAAGAATAATAATAACATTAGAAAAAATCAATATAAATATAAATTAGAAAACATGCAAGTAATAATAATAAAATTTGAATCATAAAAATAAACTAGAAAATATTCCATTAATAGTAAAGAAATGAGGCATAATTATTATAAATTAGAAAACATACCGATAATAATAAAAATTGAAGCATAAATGCACATTATAAAATATAACATTAGTAATAAAAAAATTAATCAATCCCGTTCCCTCTTTAACTTATTCAGAATCAGATATTCAGCTCTTAAAATCAATATTCAAATCAGATATTCAGCTCTTAAACTTCACTAAAATCAACAAATGGAAGAATTGAAGAAATGTGTATGTTCAAACATAGGCGAAATGGTGAATGTTACACAGTGTGTAAAGTGGCCACTTAAACCAGCCAATGACAGGTCATAAGCCTTGTAAATGCCTAGACTTCCATATTCCATTATTTAAGGTATTCTCCATCCCTGTTGTAATTTGTTCATATTTAAATATGTTTACATTTTCAAAAGCCGTTTTTAATAGACCTTTTGCTTAAAGAGTTAGCCACGCCTGATTATATATTAGTTTGATATTAATGTCAGTATTTGGAATACAATCTATAAACACATCAAATTATCGACAAGTTGATTCGATCATTATCATAGTTGCCCAGATTCTCATTAACGCTGTTTTTGGTACCACGGAGCATTATAAATCGTGGAAGAATTCCGGATACGTGGTTATATAATAGTAAATGTGTAATCAATTTAATCAAAAGTTTATTGTTATCATGAGATACCGGAAAATGCCGATGTTATTTTATACCCGAGTACCAGACTCTTTTGTATACATTTGTAGTTTGTATGTACCAATAACACCATGAAATGAAAGTATACTTACCTATTAATAATGATCAAGACAGTACAAATCTTCAAGAAGACCTTAATAGATTAAACACATATTGCATTGAAATCGGATTGTCTATTAACATTAAAAAGTGTCAGCAAATTTCTTTTGACCGCATTCGTTCTAAAAAAAATATGAATCATGTAAAATCATTGAGTTAACTATAAATTCTTCTAAGGAAGTCCGTGACCTTGGTGTTGTACTTGAAAGTAAACTTACATTTAACAAACATATAGAAAATACTGTTGAAAAAACTTAGGGGTTTGTCATACGATCAACCAAACCTTTCACAAGAACTGACGCATTAAGAACATTTTTTTTTTCATATGTACGTAGTGTCCTAGAGTTTGGTTCGGCAATTTTGAATCCTCAATACAATACTTACAAAAATCGTATTGAACATATTCAAAAATATTTTCTTAGACAATTAGATTTCAAAAATAATCTTTCATTCTCAAGTAGGACTGAGTCCGCTAATTTTCACAGGGTTCGAAATCTCGCAACTCGGCGTATCATGTTGGATATGAGCTTTCTCTACAAAATTGTTATTAACCTAATTGATAGCCAAGAAATTGTTAGAGGCATTTCATATCGAGTCCCTGTCCGTAGAACTCGTCAATCTGTACTCTTCGACATTCCTAACTCAATGACTAATTATTTGAAAAATAGCACTCTTCGAAGAATACAGCTTACCTATAATGGCAGTTTTAGTGACATCGACATATTACATTCTAAATGCCATCTTTTTATCAGATCTGTTAAAGACCTTTTTATGTTATCTCCTGTTTAACTTTTAACTTTTAATTTTGACTTTTAATTTTATTTTTCAATTTTAACTTTTTAATTTTAATTCTTAATTTTAACTTTAATTTTTAATTTAAACTTTTAATTTTAATTTCAACTTTTACTTTTGATTTTAATTTTAACTTTTAATTTAAACTCTTAATTTAATCTTTTTCATATGTACATCTACTACTTGCATCTAATTAATTATTGTTGATTGTAAATTTTTACTAAGAAATATAAATGTTCATGAAAGCAGAAATAGAGGGAGGAAAGTAGAGTAGGAGATATACAATGTATTCTCCCTTTTATGGTCTTTTTATTTAAGATTTGTATTTTTACTTTTTTAGAATTGAATTATTTTTTCCCCTCTCCTCCTGCATTCGTAATAAATTAGTGAGAAATCTGTAATTGGTCTTACTTTTTTTAATTGTTCTTTTGTAATTTGTATTTATATAAAAACTGTATGATTTCCTTTAAAAATAAATAACGAGATCGAAATACGATTATGATAGAGTGACATTAGAGTGAAATTTTTTTATGGGATAAGAATGAACTTACGAAACGAAGTATTTATTTACATACATAAGTTTATTGCTCATTATTTGAGACATAAGTCCCAACTCCATGGAACTAAAAGTCCTGTGTTGAGAAGGGACGAGCAATTAGTTGACACAGACACATGAGTATATTACCACAAATATAGGATCAGAAACGCTAAAAATGTTTTATTTTTTAAAAATATATGGCACATCAATATGGTAAACAGTAAACTTAAACATTCGGAAAAGCATCAAGGAGTTTCTCACTCAAATCCCTCTTCCTAAGGAAAATCAAGGCCTTTAACTCTTCTCTTGAAAATAATTTTCGTCCTTGAGAGCTTAATACGCCAAAGACCAAAATATTAAACACTCTTAGTGCCTCAGTTATATTAGTTATTCATCATGCCTTTACCTGCATCTGGTGGTGCATAGGGTACTGAATACTCCAATTGAAGATCTTCTTTCGAAATCCTCAAATGTCACAAACCAATAATTTTTCAAGGGAGTGTTTAAACTGAATACCACGGATTTACTATTATTTTATGACTTTTCATGAAATGAAATCCATAAATATGCTATAAGTGCTCTGGTTAGAAACGGAAAAGTTTAAAAATATTGTATTTACCAGTATTTAATTATTAAATAAAATGTTTGTGTGACAACTTTATTATCTTATAAGTCCACAATATCAAGTTTATTTGTAGCTGCTCGTCAAACTATTATTGACAATTCAATTCCATAAATTAAAAAAATACTTAGTTGTTTATTTTTATTATCTTATACTTGTTTTTTATTTTTTACTATTATATCAAACTGCATTTTAGTATTGGCAAATACGCATTTCATATAAACATATTTTTATTTCTTATTTTTTCGCGATAATATATGCTCGCTTGTTTATTAATTGAACTTAAATTTGTCTTTCTTGCTTACCGTAACACTTTATTTACTTTGTTTGCTTTACAGAATTTATTTCATAAGCTTATGTCTTTGCATGTTTTGTGCTTACTGTTTTTTCTTGCATACCTTTGTTATTATTGTTTTTTTTACTTTGCAAAACTTTTTATTATATCCTTTCTAACTAATTTCACATATTTTTAGGGTTATAACTAGAGCCCTTACAGGGCACTGTAGATTGAATGAATACTCTTTGAAACTTCTAGATGTAGGCTCTTGCAGATGATAAAACTTGATGAAACTGTACACACGTTTTGTGAATGTGATTCTGAATATCACAAAAGAAGCTGCATCTTCAGTATACCATTAATTTAACCCGAAGATGAGAGAGCACACTCTTTACCTAATTAAAATACTTTAAAAACTTGGGTTTGGAGGGGGAGATTTACCAATAGACCATACAAATTAACAACAGGGAGGAAAAACATTTTAGAGATGGGATTATAGAACTCTAAGCATCCACATGGCTTATGACCATTCATTGGCTTGTTTAAGTAGCCACTTTACTCACTGTGTAACATTCACCGTTCTGCCTTTATTTGAACATCTATATTCCTCTAATTCTTCCATCCATTGATGTTTGTGAAGTTACAAATCTGAAAACTTTTGGTTACGCCACATGTACTATATGTGTTTGTGTATAGCACATTTACTAGATTGCGGCGTTAGATTTATTTGCTGCCTACTGAGCCCTGATTTAGATGTTGCAATTACTCATCTGTGGGTATCATATTTTTCTCTCCGGTCCTAATAACAACCAAACTGTCGCAAACTGCGCGATTGCAAATAATTGGTTTTAGCAATGAATAATCCACTGTGTCGTGTTATAGCATTTTAAAAATCAAAAAACCGACAAGTGCCGTTCCTTTCTGACCACAGGATCTGATCTTGCCTGCCGCGAGAGAAGTTACGAACAATATGGTGCCAAGAACTCCACTACAAGGTAGGTTATATTTGTTTTGCATTCATTTGTTTTATTTTTTATTTTATAAAAGAGTTGCATATTTTTTACCTTCCTTATTATGTACAAGGCTTATATTAACTGCAAAAGGTGTGTTCCTTCTCATTTCTCTGACTATAGTGAGAGGATCTGATGATGTAAGCTCATACAGGAGAAGACAGACTATTGACAAGCATCAACAGACCTTCCGTTCCACTTTGAGAGCGTTCAGCATTTTGTGTCCTATTTTTATTTTGTCTTTAAATCTTACAAACATAATAAATGAATGTCCTAATATTATTGATTGATTTGGTGTTTATTTTGTAGAACTTCATATTTAAACTTAAACACTGATTTGAGTCTACTGAACACTTTATTTTATTTTTACAAATAATCTTCACATTCGTTTGAAAATGCCCTAATAAGGCGAAACAATTGTCACGAAGTTTTTATTTTTATATGTTTATATTTGTAAAAACAAAATAAAGTGTTCAGTACACTCAAATCAGTGTTTAAGTCCTAATATTAACTTATATCTAATTATTATTAAAACATATACTAATTATAAACATTTTTCAAACGATATACGTACACTTAAAAAGAAAACTTCTATAAAGCTAACACGAATAAGATTACTTTTTAAAACTTATCTGCTAAACGCATGTTTTTTTAATTGACATTTAAATGAAATAATATTTTTTTGCTCTCTTATTTCTAATGGTATTTACTTATAATATAACTGTACAGCTCGGTGCATCAATGAGTTCTGTGTACTTGTTTTTCAACTATCACCTTTACTATTTTTACCATGTATGATATAACCTTATGTGTTAGGTCCATATGACTTATCACTGTTACGATATCTTCTAGGTTCTCTATTTGTAAATATATTATTCAATATATTTACAAAATTAAACCTAGTCATAATTTCGACCGAAAATCCAGTCCCGATTTATTAAAAATATTTCGAAACGATAAATTATATTATGTTTTCTTAATACCAATACTTATGTTCTTTACTGGCTAATCATAAAAAAAAACACTTAAATAATAAGTTTTCATTTCATTTTAATGATTAATAATTCATAATTCTTTTTAGATATTATAAAAGACACACAGATATCGTAAAATTCGTAAAACGCAAAAGCTTTTAGCGTTAATATTCATAAAGTAATATTTATACTGCACGTTTTCGTAATCCAAGTCATTTTATGTTTAAATTTAAATTTAACTATGTCACATAGAAGAGATATACCGAATATGGCAAACGTCCCTAACATGCCGTTGCTTCTCAAAAATTAAGCAAGGATGCTCTCCATAATCCAGCGTATCCACTTCCCCACCGACCGACCAAAACATATGAGCGCACATCCAGATACCAAATGCAAGCGTTAGAGACAGTCATTACGTTTTTGTGACTCTCCGATTTGATATTTTATTATTTTTTATTAGTGTGCAAATCTGAGAGAGGTGTAATTAATAAGAGTAAGTAAGGGTCAGTAAGATTGTTTGGTCATGTAGCACGAATGGATGACGAAATAATGGTTAAATTTTTAATTCTTTTTTTACTGATAATATTTCATTGTTTCCAAACTTTCAAAATTTTCCTTCTTTTAAAAAATATGCACTATCCTGGATTCAAAATAAAGATATGAACTTTTTTTTTCTATGATTTATTTTGTTTCCCGTTATAATAAAATAAAATATATTTTTGTGTTTTTTTTTTAATATTTTTTATTTCCTATTTTAATTACTAAAAAAAAATACCATATTATCTTTTACAAAATATTTTACTATATAATAATATTATAACTGTCCATTATTTATTATAGGAGCAAAAATTCATTAACATTTTCTTGTATACCTACGAGCAGGCCATGCCTTTGTGGAATTTTTTTTTTACTAACTAACTAACCATCACGCCATTTCCCCGGAGGGGTAGGCAGAGAGGATAGAACGCCACACCGCTCTGTCCTGGCACACTTCCTTTGCTTCCTTCACATTCATACATCTTCTCATGCACGCACGTCGATTATTCCGACTTTTCACATGACCCTATTTCATATTTTTCTATTAATATGTATTTCATTGATATGTGATTATGCTTTATTTTTTAATACTCTGTTTTATTATTATGTTTATTGTAAAAAAATA
>NW_028280333.1:0-35855 GCF_059751315.1 Micrasema longulum
TAACGAACTACTCGCACTCTTGGACGACAAGAACACTGCTCTGAACCTGATCAAAACCAACATGCAGGGACAAGAAATCGTCTTCGATCTCAACAAAGGCAACATGCGACCGTACATCCCAAAAACGCTACAGAGATCTTTCTTCAACCAAGTGCATAACCTCAACCATGCAGGAGCCGACGCCACGACCAAGACCATCAGTCAAAGAGGCGTCTGGAAAAATATGAAAGCAGACTGCGCAGCTTGGACGAAGGCCTGCATACCCTGTCAGAAGAGCAAAGTCAACAAACACACGAGGACACCGATCATCAAGATCGACATGCCGAGACAGAAATTCTGCGTGGTCCATGTCGACCTCATCGGACCTTTTCCACCATCAGAGGGACTGAGGTACTGCCTCACATGTATCGACCGATACACTCGATGGGCGGAAGTAATCCCTATCGCAGATATCCAGACCCACACAATCATCAGAGCCATCTGGGACAACTGGATTGCGAGATACGGCGTACCGGAGAAAATTATAACTGATCAGGGTAGGCAATTCATGTCTACGGACTTTAACTTGTTTTGTTCCAGATCAGGCATAGCACACTCCAACACGACGCCTTACCATCCACAAAGTAATGGCATGATCGAGCGATTTCATAGAACGCTGAAGACGGCCATTAAAGCTCACCACCCTGTTCCGTGGACAAAATCGATCAGCACCATACTACTCGGACTGAGGGCCACACTGCGCACGAATGCAGAGCACTCAGTAGCAGAGATGCTGTATGGGTGCAAACTAAAGTTACCAGCAGACATCCTGGAGCAGACGAACGACTACATTGACCCGGACTCCTACACTAGGCAACTGGTAAATTTCATGCAAAACGTCAAACCAAGGCCAGTCGAGCACCACAATAAAGGTAACGTTTTCATCCACCCGGAACTAAAGAGAGCCACACACTTGTTTCTGAGGGACGACAGAGTGTACAAACCCCTGATGCCGAACTACAAGGGGCCCTACAAGGTCATCACCAGGGCGGAAAAGACGGTAACACTGGACGTGGATGGCGAACATAAAAAGGTTTCGCTGGACAGGTGCAAGCCGGCGTTCCAGACAGCGGAAGAACGAGCCAGTCCAGCAGAAACGGAAACACCAACAGAACAACCGGCATACACAACGCGTAGCGGCAGGAGGGTGATACAGCGTCAGTTTTGAAAAACAGATTTCAAAACTTGGAAGGGGGCTGTGTGGCGGGTCGACAACGACGGCACGAGCCGAACATTGCCGAACGCCGACGTAGAGCGTACGAACGGGCCAAACCGGCTTAGAGAAAACTACCGGATTCCGACCTCACCGCACGCGTCTTCGAGGCACAAAATTACCGCCAATTTAGATTTACCAACTTCATTTTATTTTGCCTAATATAGTTATTAGAATCCTTCTTTCAATGTGTTAGCTTCAGTAGTTTAGTTTCGTGAATAAATCTTTGTGTAAAACGTAAGTACCCTGTTTTACTTGCTCTCATTCTGTGCACCCACATAACTTTGTACATCACAAAATTAGGCCACCAACTAGGTGCCTACATAAAGGTGGTAACAACACGACTAAACCTACTTCCACTATCTATTAAAACAGTAACGAGAAAATGTTCAAACAGTCTATAAAAAATGGATAGTGGAGCTAGGTAGAAGTAAAATGGATGGTCTCATTCGCTCAAACCAATATTGAATCAACTGTTCCACAAGTGTATAGCTTATGATATGTTTTTGTTCTTTTATTGTGCGTTTTGTAATATAAATAATATACATGTCCAAAAAAAATTATAAACATAAATACGTAGTGTTTAAAACTGTCCGATCATTTTGTTAATTATCTCTGCTTATTAAATCTTCTTTGTTTATTCTCAAACGTAAAAATATTTTTAAAAAAAAATATATTGTTAAGTGTCCTCGGCGCGTGTAACCCCAGTGAGGTCACATTATTTTTATTATTAATCATAGTTTATAATGGAAAAAAATGAATAAATAAACTACATTATTTTTTATTAAGCTATTAAAAATGGTATCTTCACCGGTACACATCAAGACGGTTATAAAGTAAATAGAAATTTATGTACGAAAATGCACATGCATACATATTTGAATGAAAACTTAAAGCAACTTCGTCAGTTACCTGTAATTGAAAATGTTTAGATACAAAATTGTATACGTATTCTATTTTTCATACAGAAAAATTCGTAGGTAAAATTGAAGGTAAATGTTAAAATTCCTTTGTATAAAATATTGTAAGAAAAGTTAAGAAGAAGAGAGTGCCAAAAGATAATATTAATTAGAATGGGAATATTTTTAGAAGAGGACTTGAAGTTAAATTTGGTTGATTATTTTAATTGATTGATTTTAAGTTAGTAAACTAGTACGTCCTGATGATAAGGTAGTAACTTTGAAACCTAAGCGGTTTATACAAATGTATAAACATGAATTAACCATCCCTTCTCGGTGATGTGTAGCTAGTGCACATTGCATCTAAGAACTTTAATATCTCTATAAAAATGACAAGTACTGGGTTAAGCTTACGATTTTCGTCCGTTATACATTTACGTATCGATTGAAATGATTTATTATTAAAAAAAAAATGGGCATAGAAAAAAACATTTGGTAACAAATCGGAGATGAATCACTTTTACATTCAAAAGTTTACTAATGTGACGTAAGTGGTATAAAACAGTATCGAATGGCTGTCTCAAACACTATTTACGTCTCACTCTCGATGCCATGGGTATATTCGCGAGGGAGAGATAAATTCTTAAATTAACTTGTACAACTGCTACAGTACGCCAGATTTGCGCAGTTGCTTTCGGGCATTTTTTAGGGGCGGTCTCTGTTCTCGCTGCGAACGTCAGCCGATGTTTTTTTTTCATGTTTTTAGCAATTAGATTAAAAATAATATCGCCTTTGACTTTAACTATAAATGATTGAAGCAATTGTTCATGAATATTTCATTTTACCGATTTTAATATCTCATTGTTCGCATGTATATTGAATACACGGCACCGTAACGCGCGGATGTTTTTGGCACAGTAACGGAAGGGTTAAATAGAAAATAGTATTCCCATACTGGTCCATTTTACAGTGTAGTTTTAGCGTACACTACTTTGATTGATCCTATTTTTCTGTTTGCTGCGCCAACATATTTTATTTTCGCCGCGCAAATCGTTTCCAAAACGTAAAGATAACGAACTTTCTTGATCGTTTAAATGTCGTGCGAATGAAGAGTAGTAGGCCCCTGGCTGACAAGTAATTTTGATACATGACTGCGGTAGGTAGGACAAACCTCAAATCGTGACAAATGCATCACACGAGAAACAGCAAATCAACACGGGGCAGAAAATTAACAACTTTAGCGTGATTTCGGATTCCATCACCGAGTGAGAAATGTTTTTAAACGAATGAAACATATTTTATAATTTTTATTAAAGGGCTGTGCTAAAAAAATCCTATGCACGTGGTGATGTAACATCGCGTTACCTCAAGCAAAATACAGAATATTCTAAAGCTCAGACATTGAAAAAAAAACATAGGAAAACTAGCTATGTGTTTGTAACTTATGTATACCTATTGTAAAATGCAAAGAAAAAATAATAATAAATATGTAATTCATTTTCCATAATTTATAAATATGCCGGTCATTTAACTAGCGTGCACTCCTACTCACTGTCAATAACCGAATGATTAAATTAATTTCTTTCGTTTTTATCTCTTTCACACAAACACCGGCCACAGAACAGCGCATCTGTCTTCCTTGTTATAAGCTCTATACTAATATTATCATTTTTACTTCAAATATAAATAATTAAATCAATTGTCTATAAATATTACATTTTTCCGATTTTAAATCTCTCATGTGGAATGACTACACAGCAACATTCAGCGCGGATGTTTTTGGGACGTGAAGGGAACGTTTAATAATTAAAAAAAATACAAACGATAAACACGCCAACGGTAAATATCAATAGTGTGTAAAAAATCACCACTCTAGTGCCATACACAATCCAGGGCCTCAATTATGATGGAAGATAAAGACGTCATATCTTCACCTTGACGGTATAGTTGAAGATAAATTCTCTCTAGCGATTACGAAGATACACTACTGACCCCCCCTCCCTTTCAAGTTTTGGATAGGTACATCGATATGAAACAAGGGTAAGCGTACGTCACGGTACACATATCTACCCACTGAAATGACATAGGTCAAAAGTCTTTTAAAAACCATTTTCAAGCGAGCATTTTTTGATTGAATTGGGATTTGTTGGAGTTCATAATCGCTTTAAAGTGGGTACTTTCTATCACAGAAGCCTATTTAAAATATAAATGGGAACTATTTTAAACATGGATGAAATAAAGAACGCGGACTAATTTTTGCCGTCATTCATTGGTTCGTATTGATCATATGATGTCGAGATGACAAGTAGGTAGAACATATCGAGGAAGATACAGATAGTACGGAAGTTAATATAAGGTCTCGATAAGTACAGATGAAGATAGCGAACATAATTGAGGCCCGGGGAGAAAAATACGGGAATACGTTTGCATGAAGAAAAGTCAGACGGCGCATTCTCAGCATTCAAACGCACTGTACTTATACATTTGGTTGGTTTTCTCATGATGAATGTGTTCATAGGCCGATGCGATCATCCGGTTCTGGAACAATGACATTCTGACAGGCTAAATTAAACGTAATGTCAAGTCATTATTCATCTCATATTTGTGAGACTACAACCCAGACAGCAGCTGATGTTTGCTCGCTTAGATAGTCATTAAAACATTTCTATACACGTATCAATGTATCAATGAGCAACTACAGCCCTACGGAAATTGGATACAAAAATGTTTTCTTACGCGCGGTAAAAATAAGAGCATTAAAAATTGTACGAAAAGGTTTCTTGCAACAAACAAACAAAACAAACCCTCACGCCGTTTCCCCGTAAGGGTAGGCAGAGAGGATAGAACGCCACATCACTCTATCTTTGCATACAGGTCTCGTGACCTCTACATTCTCACATCTTCTCATGCACGCGCGCGCCGATTATTCTGACTTTGAACATGTCCATCATCAAGTATTTGTTGAATTTAATCATGCCAGGTCTTTCTTGGTCTTCCTCTATTTCTGCATCCATCAACATTCGCATCGTAAATATTTTTAGCCGTTCTTTCGCTGTCCATTCACTCTCAATCTATGCGACATCCCATCGGTGATAGGTAATAAAGAGCTCACACGAGAGGTAGTATTATACGTGGTCAATATAGTGCAGGCAATTTGTAAAATAAACCAAAGTAGGGAAGAAAATGCCGAACACTCCTCTAGTGGAACGGCAGGCCTGTTGACTGCTGCCAACAGGCCGGCTTCTCCTGAAGAGTTTTAAGTGGTTTCCTCTCCACATGAGCAAATGCTGAGAAGTTCACGCTGGTCTACATAAGTATATCCCTCCTGATCCTAACAGTTTAGATAAATTTAAAAAAAAATAATTGCAGAAAAATCCACTTTTGAAATATAAACCTTGTATATTATAAGCAAGGTAAATAATAGAGCAACTCCTATATAAAAAAAATTCGCTCTACATGTCCAAACCGACGCAGAGCTCCTTTCTTCATTTTGTCGATAATGCTTATCTCAGCCTTGCGTAATGTACGGATCTCAACATTCGTGCATCTATTGTACATATTTGTACCATACATTCGCCTGAGAGATCGCATTTCGACAGCCTTCAGCCTACTTTCATCCCTGTTTTTCCAAGTCCGCACTTCGCTCCCATACATCAAGGTCCTGTTTTTAATACCTGTGTTTTTTATCATCGGATAATGATAAACCAATTAAAATAAATAATAATGAAAAAATAAATAAACATAAATATTCATACACATACAGTACAAAATATAAAAAAATAGCGAAACATAATTTAAGACCTCGTTCTAAAAACATCAAATGTCCAAAATTTTCAAAAATTATATTATTGGATTTTATCATTCTAAGAAGTCCATAAAATCGTTTTTTCCAAATATTTCTTTAAAAAACATAGGTACTTCAAATTCACTGTTAAAAATGCGGTGTTTTGGTTGACACAGCAATTGTCCATATCAATTAGTTTGCATGAACAGAAAATATTCTTTAATTAGCATTTCCACCTCTATGTAGCGGACACTATCACTCATTGTTTGATTGTAAGAGTGTACAAAAGGTGTTCTAGGTATGCTGAATAGCCTGTTATACTATGTTTTTAGCAGTGTTTACTGAAAATTTTAACAAATCTAAATATGGAGACATCTTCTGAAAAAAAACATGATATGACTGATTTCTTCATAGTTATCACTAATAACCACACATATCAAAATATTGTCTGAAAACAGCAAATGTCACACCGTATTTTTTTACGTTTAAATATAAGTACCTACACATAATATTTATAAAATGTTCAAGTTCTATAAAGTGCACTTAACGTACATCTATGATTTTATTTCATTTATACAAGTTAACTTACCTATTAATAATGATCAAGACAGTATAAATCTTCAAGAAGACCTTAATAGATTAAACACATATTGCATTAAAAACAGATTGTCTATTAACATTTTTTAAAAAAAAACATATTTTTTTTACCGCATTCTTTCTAAAAAAATAAATTATTCATATAAAATCAACGAGTTAACTATAAATTCTTCTACGGAAGTCCGTGACATTGGTGTTGTACTTAATATTAAACTTACATTTAACAAACATATGTACCTAAACTACTTAATACCGAGAACGCGTACGATGTTTGCTCGGAGACACTTTTCATATATAGCTCCAAGAGTGTTCAACGTCTTGGATGAACATATTAAGTTCTCCAAAACAACGTCTATATTTAAGATGAAGATCTATAACTGGATTGTATCGAGGGGTAGAGACCACTGTATGAGATTGCCTCGGGAATAAATGCATAACATCGCTGCTGTTTTCATTATTATCCATATACGTATATCGTATGTGTGTATGTCATCACTGTCATACGTATTATTATATAACTTTTGATTCGATTTTCGACATGTATTATAAATTTTTATTCTTTTTATTTTTCTATTATTTTTTGTATATTTTGTATATTGTTTTGATTATTTTGCATATTTTTTTGATAACCTGTATATTGTTTTAATATGTAAATAGCTATTTTTGATTTTTGATTTATATATCGAAGAGTCCCGACTTAACACGGAATTTTCTAACAAGTCGGGACATAAAAAATGTATAATTGTGTCTATGTAAAATTGTGTATTTTGTGCATTAAATAAATAAATAAAAAAATAAAATAAAATATAGAAAATACTGTTGAAAAAGCTTACAAAATGTTAGGGTTTGTCATACCAAACCTTTCACGACGAATTAGTTTGGTTCGCCGATTTGGAATCCTCAATATAATACTTACAAAAATCGTATTGAACATATTCAAAACTATTTTCTTAGACAATTAGATTTCAAGAATAATGTTTCATTTTCAAGTAGGACCGAGTCCGCTAATTTTCACAAGGTTCGAAATCTCGCAACTCGGCGTACCGTACCATGTTGGACATGAGCTTTCTCTACAAAATTGTTAATAGCCTAATTGACAGCCCAGAAATTGTTAGAGGCATCTCATATCGAGTCCCTGTCCGTAAAACTCATCATCCTGTACTCTTCGACATTCCTAACTCAATGACTAATTATATGAAAAATAGCACTCTTCGAAGAATACTGATTACCCATAATGACAGTTTTAGTGACATCGACATATTACATTGTAAATACCATAGTTTTATCAGATCTGTTATAGACATTATAAATTTATCTCCTGCTTGACTTTTAACTTTTAATTTGACTTTTAACTTTATCTTTCAATTTTAACTTTTTAATTTTAACTTTTAATTTAAACTTTAATTTTAATTTAAACATTTAATTTTAATTTTAACTTTTACTTTTGATTTCAATTTTAACTTTTGATTTCAACTCTTAATTAATGCTTATTCATATTTTTTTTTTACATTTTTTTTTTGCACCACAACAGGCCAGGAGGCCTAATTACAGTGGTGAATTACATCACAGAGCACCCAGGCTTGAGAAAAATCACATTTTATTTTTTGTGTTCTCACCGGGAATCGAACCCGGAACCTTCCGTGCGTGAATCAAGCGTCTTACACCACGGAGGCCGCCTATATGTACATCTACTACCTGCATCTAATAAATTATTATTGGTAGTGATTTTTTACAAAGAAATTTGAATGTTCATGGAAGCAGAGAGAGTTGGAGCCATACAATGTCTTCTCCCTTTTATGTACTTTTTATTTAGTATTTATATTTTTACTTTTTTAGAATTCCATTATTTTTCCCCCCTCTTCCTGCATTCATAATAAATTAGCGTGAAATCTGTAATTGGTCATACTTTTTTAATTGTTCTTTTGTACCAAAGGCTGCACGATTTACTTTATAAATAAATAAATAGAACAATTCAGTTTAACCACTCTCCTGAAAAATGTTGGTTTGTGACATTTTAGTTTTTTTTTAAAACACGGTCCTCGATTAAATTTCAAATTGACAAAGCATTGAATAAACAATTCACATGATACTAATTAAATTACTAAGACTGAACGAATGGTTGTATTATGTGCGTTTACCGGTGAGATCACAATACGCGATTTTTAAAGAAAAACTGGGTGGTTTGTATTGCTATTCGCTTCAGTAATAGGGCCTCTTAGCCTGTAGCGGTGGAATAAAAAATATTAAAAAGTCGTACGAATTCGAGCACGGTGCCCAGGACATGTGTCAATGAATCCGATACAAAAGTGGGAGGCGTTGTAAAAAAATCTAGTGAGCCGAGCGCCGCGCACAGATATTATAATTATGTTACGAGACCATATACGATGCATGTATAAACCTTACTTTGAAATGGTTGTACACAGCAGTTTTAGCAAAAACTTAGGGTAATTACTGCAACTAGGTAACGTCAAAATTAGGATTTTTGAGTTGGCCACTAATTAATTAGTTGAGTGAGAGAGCTCTTCCAACCTCTATCGCAACATGGACTACCTCTTCGCTCTAGTAACGAAAGAACCCTTTTAATACCCCTTGACCGCTCTAACTTTCTTGCCTCATCTTTCACAGTAGTAGCTGCTCGATTGTGGAATAATCTACCCACTAATGTTAGAGACGCCCCTCTTCTTTATTGACATTTCGATCAAGATTGAAATGTCACTATCTGCTTGTTTAAATTGTCCCATTCTCCTTTTTCTTTCCATCCTATCACCTCTCCTCTCATCTCCTCTCTTCATAGTAAAGTGTAAATTTTGTTTTTAATTTTTCTATAAAATTATAAGTGTAAATTTTAAAGTTAATTTTTGTTTTAAATTGTTACATAAAATTGTATTCTGTTAAAATATGTCCATGCACTTGTAATTTTCTCAAACTAAACGGTTTTGGTAGGTAGGAAGAAATTGCCTTAAGGCAATATGCCCGCCCTTATATGTATATAAATTGTATCTTTATATATATATATATATATAATCCTTCTGTACGTGTGATGTTACTGAACTCTTTTTAAACGGCTTAACCGATTTACGTGCGGTTTTCAGCGAAATGTAGATCTTTGCGCTGCGCGTGTTCGTAAATACTAAAATTTTCAATCAAATCTGTAAAAAAAAAGTTAGAAGCACAAATCTTTTTTTTATCGTTCTACTAGGGTTGCATTCGACGAGAATGAAGAAAAAAAAGTAGAAGGATGTTTTTTGTGGTTAAAAAAAGTTTGTTTTTGAATGTTTACAAACAACGTTCGCTTTTTATGGATTCCTATCAGATTCTTTCCTTACATAACTAATAATTTCTTCACATTTTTTTCTTTTTACTGGATTTTCGGTAATACTAAAATAATATTGACTGACATTTAATGCATTTTTGAAAATCGCATTCATGAATAAAGTGCATCTCTGTTGGTGAGAAGAGCTGAGTTTAACATTTGCAAAAACAATTATGTATTTGGAAATGAAGTATTTTATGATTTGGAATTAAACCTACCTAACTACCTACTTAAATTCAATATTTTAATATTAATAATTTTTAGTTTTGGAATTCAATAATCAACAAGTACCTAGGCACCTACTTATCAATGAAAAGTATTTTTTCCAAGGTAATAAATAGCAGGCAAGCCAACGTTCGGGCAGGACAACGTCTGTCGGGTCCGCTAGTTCATCATATAATAAAAATAAGAACGCTTTGTGAAAACACTTTTTAGCTATTTGGCCTGATCCAATCAGCAACCCACCTCCATTATCAATTATTATGCCTTGATAGGAGCACGTGTAGCTTCGAAACCGGTCGGTATTTTATTATTTTTAAAGTTGCTGAAAAACTTTAAAAATAATAAAATACCGACCGGTTTCGAAGCTACACGTGCTCCTATCAAGGCATAATAATTGATAATGGAGGTGGGTTGCTGATTGGACAGGCCAAATAGCTAAAAAGTGTTTTTATTTAAAAACATTAATGTTAAAATAAATAAGTATTCTAGTTCTCATACAGAACTGTATCCTTCATCCGACGTGGAATATTTATCGAACCTTTTCAATGCAGGGTAACGATATGACTACATATTTCCTACTCCATATGCATCATCAGACATGTCACATATGAACTCTTGGGGCCTGAGGCCTGAGTAAGGAGACGAATACCATTACGACACACTTATCTACAACAACCCACGTTGTGTAACAAAGAAAATAAAGAGAATTGGTGCCTCAGTTGTATTTATCTATACAGATCAGAGTTCGACATCTTTTGTAATACCGTGACCGTATAGATTGAAATCCTTGACTTTGTCTCTGTCTGGGCGGATCAGAAATACAGTTCTGTATGTGAAATAGAACCAGAATCCAGGAGTGGTATTCTGAATCTTCTCTACTCCCTAGACGGTAATTAATTTTAGGATTTTTTTAATGCGACTACACTTTGCTTCATGTAATGACCACACTGATGATAAAAACGTAAGTAAACGCGCTGACTATTACACCTCGAGGCCGACTTAAAAATATATATATATCGTTATTGTAAGAAAATGTACGAAAAAATTAATAAAAATGAACTACTTTGAACCTACGTCACACGTTCTAGGGAATCAAGCAACGATAGTGTTGTGATAGATTTCCAGTTTCTGGGAAGCTAACTCAACATTTAATACGGGAAGTCTATATAAATTATTTCAGGTTCATACAGTGGACACTCTTTATAAAATAAATTCTATTATACAAATTTATAAAGAAGAAAAAATAAAAGAGTTTGAGATGAATGAGTCACTCAGATACCAACATAATATTAAAATTCCTAAATTCCACACAAGTCATGGTCAAAATAGCTTTGTCTTCAAAGGTGTAAAAAATTGTAATAATCTTCCCAATGAACTAAAAACTATTAAAAATAATATATCAATAAATAAATTTAAAGTAAATCTAAAGAAATTTTTTGAACACGTGTAAAAACTACATTAAATTTTAATTAGTATGAATGTATTATTGTTTTATGATTTTTCTTTATATATCCTATGTTTTTTTTTCTCGTGTACTCGTTTTTAAAATTATATAAACTCTTATAAATAAACAACTACAACAGTGCAAGTCACTCTCCAAGCACAAGAGTTATACCCGTATGCAGAGACAAAACTTGAGGTGAGGAAAGTACATTCTATTGTCTTCAACTTCGGGTTATTCTCCGCATATGAAATTAGAATTTACTTTCCTCACCTTAAGTTTTGTCTCTGCATACGGGTATTAGTCTCTTTTTTTGGAGAGTTACAGTGATAACATTTACTAGATGTGTAAAAGTAGATATGTATAGAATTTTTTAAAACATGTACAGTTTATGAAATTTATTAATAAAAAAATAAAAATATAAAAAATCTCACCGATCATCTCATCTCACCGACTAGAACTTGTAACGTCACTAGCTGAGTAATTTTAAAATTACAAATACACAAAAATGTTTTTTTTTTTAATTTTTGGCCTGATCTGAATTTTTTATCAACAAATAACACACATCGCGATAATACAATACACATTGACAAGGACAAGAAGATGTAATAAGTGTCTACTTATTTATACAATTGAAATATAGCACTTTTCTACGATGCGAAATCGCATGTCGTTTGATTAACTGCATCCGCGCCGTGTCAGTTTCCATTAGGAGCTTGGGGATTTTTTCATAGCGCACATTTATTCATTTTTAATAGCCATCGCCTGTACTGTATTACACCCAAGGCAAACAAACCGTGTTAGAAAAATCATATATTTATACAACAGTATTTTTTTGTAAACTGCATCGCAATTTCAGCATACTTCGGCGGTTTCTAACCTTCATGCTACTAGGCCTTTTTTTTCAGCGCCACCCTGAAAAAAATTTCTTTCCTCGCCACTCAACCGTTCAATTTTTTAATAAATACAATAGTATTAGCCAGAGATGGGTGTTTCAGTTAATTAAACAACGTAGCGGTAACAGTTGCCGTTTCACAAATTAAACTGTTTCAAAACTCTGGTACAAATATGAATAAAACCGTTAAATAAGAGAAACAGCTTAATTTTTTTTCATATTCATGAGGAAAGGGGGGGGGGGTTAGCTACGTCATTTATTGTTAAACTGTTATTTTTCAAAACAGTTTCAACTTATATCCTGACTAATTCATTTTTTCTATATATTTATTATATATCCTTATTATTTATTATTTCACAAATTTATTCTGTTTATTATTTAGTATGTTAGCATGTATTTCATTTTTATTTTTTGTAAATGCCTTTTTACCTTACTTACCTACCTACTTTTTGCCTTTAAATGGGCCTTAATGAACAAAATAAATAAATAAATAACATTTTTTAGAGAAAATGGTTTTTTTTTCGAAAATATTTAGGTCCGTTGATTGGTAAAATATTTACTAATAACACAACCAGTGATAATAATGAAATAATAAATGTTTTAATGGTCAATTATGTATACAGAATTCAGTAACTGCACAACTCTGCTCCGGAGTGTCTAAAAGTGTCTAACTGTGCTTTCCAGGTGAACTAGCTGACAGACGTCTTACGCTTGGATCAGCTACGCCTACGGCGATGGGAAAAGTTATTATACATATACGCAACCAGCGCACAAAATTCGGTGATGTGCATTTGCGGTATCTGGACCTATGGCGTGGAATGGTCTTCCAGAGGTGCGAAACTTTCGGAATCGGAGAAGCTCAAAATCCACATGTTCTCTAAATCATTTGAATAAATCCGTAGCATGTGAAGAAAAAATAAACTGTTGTACTTCAATTATAAATTTTTAGTAAAAATAAATTTATATTCATAGAATTACTTTTTTGAAAGAAATATTTGCGTTTTTATGATTTACCCAAATATTTAATTTTGAGGGCCATTTTCAACGAGTTGTAAATAACTCACTATTAGAAAATGGTAATCAAGTTGAGGTAGAGTGGGATTCGAACCACGGACCTTTGGGTTGTGAGTCCGAGACCTAACCACGGGACCACAACCCGATTCAACGACTTTGTAAAGCGCCCTTGAGTTATTATTATTATTACAAAAATGGCCTTATGTAAGTTATCCATAATAACTAAAGTGAATAAATAATATATCTCAAACCAAACATAAATTCATTCTGATTTAGAAATAATGCTAGAGGAAAATAACTTTCACAGAACAAAGCAAAAAATAAAACATTATGTTATTTTGGATGTTTGTATCACTAACTTTGTAGTTCATTGTTATATTTTAAAGGAATAAATAAAATGACTTTGTTTCATGAACCACTTTTTTATTTTCATAACCGACTAGTTTCGGCAACTCACGTTGCCGAGTTATTATATAACCCTGGAGAGGGCAACGTGAGTTGCATTTTGACAGTTGAATTTTTTTTTTTTTGTCAATAGACTATCAAACCAAGCAAAAAATAATATTTAATCAACTCGTGACATCACTAGTTCTCGTCGGAGAATTGTCGTGAAATTTAAAAGTATAGCCCCGTAGTTATCAAAATATATTAAACGTTGAAAAAAAAATGGCTTCGCGGAAGTCGAAAATCTATCACAACACTATTCGCAAGAAATTGTGATGTCGTTCAAAGTAATTCAATTTGATAATTTTTTTCATACATTTTCGAGAAACTTCGTCGTATAATTAAATGCTCCAATTTTTACCACGTGTGAAAAAAATATTTTAAATTTTCAGTAGCACTGAACTTCCTTATTTTCATTCAGAAAATAACTAAGGAGTTAAATGGAATTAAAATTAATATAATTAAAATTTAACCAAAACACGAAATCAGAAATTTAAAAAAAAAAAGATTTTCAATGGGAAGAAAAATGGAGTCTCGGAACTCATTGTAAAAGGGAAATTACGAGAAATGAAAGAATTTGAGAAACACGGATGTTCAGACGTAAGCAGAATGGTGAATGTTACACGGTGTGTAAAGTGGCAACTCAAACCAGCCATAATAGCAAGCCTAGACTAGTCAAAATAATTGTATGGTTTCTCTGAATCTCCCCACCTTGAGAAACACAGGTCCAGGGCCTATCTGCAACCCGCTAGGCGCTGGCCAGGGGCGGCGGGCCGTGTCGGCGTGCCAGAAGTGTGGCGTGCCAGAAGTGTGGCGTGCACACGGCGCGGCACGAGCGAGATGGACGGGCCCGGCGCACCGCCGATGACCGATTCCCTGAGGGCCGGCTTTACGAACACCCATAACTGACATGGGCACAAAATTAGTTTATTCACCAATTACTACTTTCGACGAGCATTTTCAGACTTGTATATTTATTTGTTTATTTTTACATAAACGACATAAATTACCTTCAACATATATACATTTAACAGAAATATGAAGAAAATAAATGCATGATAAAAATGATAATTGCATAAGCAAAATTTTCACATATTTCAGAGAAACTTCGCCCTGCAATTTAAAGCTCTAATTTTTACCGCGTGGAAATTTTTTTTTTAAGAGTTTTACAATTGTTAAGGAAAAAAAACATTTAAATATGGAAATATCACGATTTTTTGTCAATTTTAAATTAATAAGGGTCTATGAAATACGACATCATCATTCCCTTTCCACACCTCATTGTGCATAGGGCAATGCATTGGTACACCAATCGCAGCGTATCTTGATGATTTTTGTTACACGAAAGTAAGGTAATCAGTCTTAGACTTCAGGTACCAGTCTAGGGACTGTGAAATATTCTAGTGTAAAAACACTCTTGTGATTATTATTTCATATCAACCGTGTCGAAAATCGAACCCGAGACCTCTTGCACGGTAGGCAAATGCGCTGACCATTACACCACGAGGCCGACATATTAAATAATAGAAATAGGTTATAATGAAATAAGCTATGAAATAACTGTCGAGTAAAAAAAATAAATTTTTTGTCCTTATTAGTAGCATAAAAAAATATTTTAAATTCCCACGAAAACGGTTCAATGCATTGACCGCGCCCCTAATACGTCACGATTCGGTTAAATTTTTAACTTTGTGATCGTTTAAATATAAATACAACATCGTCACAATTGACGTCAAACATGTCGCGTTTTTGTAAAGACATATTTTTTAACAATTTTATTTTTAAAATTATGTATGAAAACATTTTTAAAATACAATTAATTTTTCTAAATCCATTTCACATATCGCACCTCCGGAAAAACAATGTGCGAGTGCAAATTTTTCGTAAACAGAGTTAAGTATTTTCGAAGGTCCTAAAAGTTGTTTGCTACCAGTAGAACTAAAGCTAGGGTTTCCTAGGACAGCGGTGCCCGTATCTTAACGGCTGTAGTGAACGGCGATGCGGTGGACAGCCGTCGTAGAGGTGACTAGAGAGTGGTTTTATTTTTAACGGTGTTATCAACACCGCTTTTCTAGGAAACCACTCTTTAGTCACCGTTACGACGGCTGTCCACCGCATCACCGTTCACCACGGCCGTTAAAATACGGGCACCGCTGTCCTAGGAAACCCTAGCTTAAGACTGAGTTGCTAGTTCCATTTATTACCGCTCTGGAGCCGAAGTGTCGTTGTAGCATTAGTGCGAAATTCGCAAAGTATTGGATTTTGTAATGTTTAAATGCGTTTTCTGGAAGATGTTGTTATTTGCAATTACACCTTTGTTCTTCCGGAGGTGCGATATGTTTATCGGTATTCATAGTTTGTGATATTTCCCTATTTCGCCAACGCTATTGAATGAAAATTATTAGAAACAGACGAAAATTAAATGACTTGCTTTTTTTGTTTAAAATAATAATATCAATTTTCGATTGTTGTGAACTTATCAATTTGATTAATGTGCGAGTGCCCGGTCGAGTTACCCGATGTAATACTCTGTTCTACTGCGGTCCATCGTCAACCAATTACAGCGCGAATTCGCCAGTAATGCGGATGCATCTACTCGCGAACCAATATGCTAACAACATCGATGTCTTTAACGTGAGTCTTGTAAATTTTAAATATATGTTCCATATCAAATAGAACTTAATATTCTGTTCATATTGTATTTTATAACATTATGTACCTAGCTGCTTTAAACCTTTAACTGCATTTCTTTAGCATATTGAAAAAAAAACATTTAATATATATATATTTTTTAAACTAACTAAACTTCTTTAACACAGTTCTTTATTTTATTACTTTACATTGTTTTTTTTTTTAAATTATGTTGTTAATACACTCATCTTTTTCTTTTTATTTTTATACCAACTATACTTCTTAACACTGTTCCTTTCTTTAATTTATTTATATTGTTTTTTTTTTTATTAAATTCATGTTGTTTATATACTCATCTTCTTTTTTTTATACCAACTTTACTTCTAAGCACTGTTCTATCTTTTGTTACTTTATATTGTACTTTTTGAATTTTATGTTGTTTATATACTCATATTTTATATGACTTTCATGTATGTAAAAAGCCTTGTGGGCGTGAAAAATTAATAAAATAAAAAGAAAATAAATAAAAATAATTTATTTAGTGATAAAATTAGATTGTTTATAAAACCGGCCCTTATAATAGGTGTTGTGATTTCGCGATTTGGCTCAAAGGATTCCATTCCGGGGTTAGTGGAGCGGTTAGCAGCGCGAGTAGACCATAAGCTCCTTCTTCCACATCGCTACATTAATCCGAGGTTTAATTCCAACGTACTGACTACGGACCGCATGTGACGAGTAGCGACCGCCATTTCATAACATCACGATAGGACAACGCAGAGATACCGAGGCAGCCATATTGTGTGCATATCAGCGACCTTGAAGTGGGGGTTCTGATTCTGATCAAGAAGGTGCCGCAGAATTAACATTTTCAATCAGCTCCTTAAAACGCGATGCGCGACGGTGGACTAGATTTGAATAGAAAATATATTCAACAATGTTTGAGTGTATCCAAATGCAATGCTTGCAGACTGGCTGGATTTCCTCCCTGGGGAGTTATTCATATTTATTTATTTATACATCAACGGTTCAAATACCCTTTTACAAAAAAATAAAAATTTACAGAAATAACCACAGCAGTGCACAATAAACATGTAGTACATAGTATGAAATAATAGAATAATTAAAACTCAAAAATTTTGTGAACATAATACAAAAAATAAAAAAGAAACAAAACATCTCTAAATAAAATATAACAATAACCATGAGAAAATCTTATGTTCAAAATATAAATATAACACAGTAAAGTTGAGAATAACTAGATAATATTTTTTTTTTTAAATAATTTAATTAAATAAATTTTTCAGTGTACAATAAAAAATTTTAAGATATAGATTACACAAACATCACTCTGTCAGATTTAAAATTTACACTAAAAATGCATTATGTAACTTAGTAGACATTATAATAAAAAATATGTACATCTCCCTTCCCCTCCTTATCCTCTCTTCAAGCATCCTTGTCCTATATCCGCCCTATTTACAATAACTTACTGTTCTTAAAAAAACATAAAAAAATATTTGATTATTGAAAAATATTTACAAGTACATGAAAATAACATTTTTATATGTATTTATTTAATATATAATATATTTTCTTTGCTAACTTTGTATACTTTGTAGAAATATGTTATTAGTTCTGAGTTTATACACTATGTCTGTTTGTTTACTATTAATATGTGTGTAAAACTGTTGATTTCCCAAATAAAATAAAATAAATAAAATAAGACCTGTAAATACCTAGAATTCCTAAAGAAATGTTCTCCGTGTCTGCTGTAATATCGTTATTTTCTTTTCATTAGCAAGCACACTTCGACAGCCCATTTATGGTATGAAATCCTCACGCTGCAATGATTCGTGCCAAAGAATGCATCAATATAATATGCTGATTGCACATTTCTCCACAATGCAATGACACATGTTTTGTAGGAGCATTGAACACAAAACTTATACCAAGAGCTAAAATAGGCGATGCCGGCATTATACCGACTGAAATTTGAGTGCCGAAGTAAAGAATGACGAATGATTTAAATAAATTCACAAAATATACAGGGTGTTCTTTAAACCCTGTCACATCCGAAACCACGATGATCAGTATGGGCAAGAAGACATATTAGCATATTTAAACAAATATTTAGAGCAAATATTTTTTTAAAAAATAATGTATAAAAAAACAAATGGTTGCTTACTTCTGATGGGAAGAAGTGAAGGGAGCGCGGCGCCGTATCAGATTCCGTCTTCCCTCTCCTCACTTCTCCCCTGCAGAAGTAAGCAACCATTTGCTTTTGTGATATTTTATTTTTTTAAATTTTATTCGTTCTAAAAAAATAATTTTATGTGCCAATATGTCTTCTTGCTCATACTCATCATCGTGGTTTCGGATGTGACAGGGTTTAATGAACACCCTGTAGATACCATATTCGTATTGTTGTGAAAATATGTCAGCATTTCTATGAATTGAATAAGTATTACCTTGATAGAAATTTTCGGAAAAAAATCTGTAAGATACTTCAAAAGATTTTTTAAAATTACAAATTGATCTTAAGGTTTGCTTAGGTTCAATAAAGTAAGTATAATTTTACTTAAGGATGATTTAAGACCTGTAATAGTACATTAATTAACAATATTTTGAGTTTGTCCAAATTTTTGTAGACAAGGATTGGATTCGACTCCCTGGGAAGCTGTTAATATTAATATATTACAACAGATACGAAGAACATCTTAGATAAGGTAATATAGAAGTCTAGCCATCTACAGGGCTTATGACCCGTCATTGGCTGGTTTAAGTGGCCACTTTACACACCGTGTAACATTCACCATTCTGCCCATATTTAAACAGCTGTATTCCTTCAATTCTTTCATCTGTTGATGTTTGTGAGGCTACCAGATTTCAGAGAGCTCCTTCGGGCAGCTTTTCTCGTTTGACAATGAGCAAATTTTCCGTGTATGCGGGCACCGCCAAGAAGACTTATGTCCTCAGATGCGGTGTGCGGTATGTGGTGGGCGAGCTGTTGATGTTTGTGAATTTAAAGGGCTGAAACATTTATTTATGCGGGTGAGATTCATATAATTGAATTATTTCACCTAAATACTTAGCAACGCCTGAAAACTGATTTTTTTTTCAATTTCTATACTTCTTCATGGACCACGTGGATTTATCAACAATATTTTGAATTTTTAAAAATTTTTGTGGACAAGGACTGGATTTAACTCCCTGGGGAGCTGTTAATATTAACATATTACATGACAGGTCGTAAGCCCTGTAGATGCCTAGACTTCTATATTACCTTCTCTAAGATGCTCTTCATCTCTGTTGTAATATGTTAATAGTAGATTGAGTTTATTTACTGACATTTCTTGGTTGCATTTTAATTGTGGTGATAAAATTTTAGTATTAAGTTTTATTCCGCTTTTATTTATAATTTTCACCTTTGACCGGGTTTCGTCGTGACCGATATCGTCAGACTGGCGGCAGACTAAACAAATAATTATGGATAAAAGCGTGTTTAAATTAAACGAATTAAATTTAATAATAATTATATAAATTGTATTGCTTAAATGCGTATTATGAAAACAGATGTAAAAAATATATAATTAGAATGCATTTCAATTTTTTTTAAAACTATAACAGCCGGCCAGGGCAGTGGCTGATAGTTACTTCGAAAGCCGTGACCCAGACCGGGGGTAATTATTACCACTGATATTATATATATTTGTCATTTTAATGCAATTCTCTGAAAGCAAAGAGAATCACATCAAAATTTCAAAAGCGCTCATACAATGTTGATTATTTACATTTTTTTTTTTGCACCACAACAGGCCAGGAGGCCTAATTACAGTGGTGAATTACATCACAGAGTACCCAGGCTTGAAAAATATCACATTTGACTTGTTTGTGTTCTCACCGGGAATCGAACCCGGAACCTTCCGTGCGTGAGTCAAGCGTCTTGACCACTACACCACGGAGGCCGCCAAGACATGTGTGGTAGGGGACAGTTGGATATTGGCGAGCCCCTAAGGTATATTGCATTTTGCAACCACAACTGAACAGATATTTTAATTTTGATTACATTTATAGGTACATACATCTATTAACTCTAATAACAACAAGGAAAATAATGGAAAATTAGTTGTTGGGTAAGCTTTCTATGAAAAA
The DNA here is from genome assembly GCF_059751315.1 of Micrasema longulum. Lineage (NCBI taxonomy): Eukaryota > Metazoa > Arthropoda > Insecta > Trichoptera > Brachycentridae > Micrasema > Micrasema longulum. The sequence continues at coordinate 20,645 of NW_028280333.1, forward strand.
ACAAAAACGTCATCAAAGCGCGGAATTATCAAACCGGTAAGTTAATAGCGCGCCTTAAGTTTGATATTACTGCGCCTTTCTTGATCTACATATAAGTTTAGTTTAAAATAGACTTTAATAAAAAAAACCAAGATAAGTCCAAATTCCCCACAAACAGCGCATAACTCATTGGAATCGTCATTCACTATGTCATCATCATATAGAAAGGATACCTCTTCGTCACTCGTTTCATCGCTGGATTCCAATTGTAATTTCCTCTTGTAACCTGGTTTTACTTTATTTTTAAATCGTTTATAGCTGTTTTCGTCCTTTTCTTTTTTGATCTTTCGTTTCAAGCAGTTTTTAGAGGTGTGGCACTTAGAAATGGCGCGCGCGGCTCAAACACGCTATTAGCCAACTGCGTCATTTTTAGTTTAAAAAAAACATATTTAAATAATTATAGTATAAATTGAACAAATGTATTGTTTAATGTAAGCATGAATAAATTCAGCTCTGTTTACTATCAAACAAATACTGATATAATATATAAATGCCACATACCTCCAATATTTCAATCTAACAAAAATTATAAGAAAACACACCAAAATAGAGATCGACTGGTCCAACACGTTTAGGACACCGAAAGCTTCTTAAACAAGTGCATACTGGAATCCTACTCCAAGCCAATTGTATTACTGTAATCTAACATGTTCAAACTTGCATTGTTTGTGAGATAGACGGGGCGCGCCATTATCAACCGCGCGCCAATGTCCAACTCTCCCCTACATGTCGACGCTATAAAGGAAAATTTTACCAAGAGACAAGTAGCAACTTTACGGAAGAGCTAATGAGGAACTTCAACCCTACGGAAAATTGGATACAATAAATGTTTTCTTGCGCGCGGTAAAAATTGGAGCATTAAATTGTACGGAAAAGTTGGAGAAAAAAAAAACATAAATTTGATAAAAACAATAATTTTTGCCTTCGGTAATATTTACCGTTAAGGGCAGGTATGACGGTAATAAAAACGGAAATAATATATTGTTAGAAATTGAATATTACAACCAGAATTATCTTCTTTAAAAGAAAGGAGAATAAAATTCTATAAAAAAGGGTTTCAAGTAAAATATTTCATTATATATATTTTATTTTTTAAAGTATTACCGAAGGCATAATTTTATGCAGAAATAAAGGAAAATGTCACAAAAATGTATGTGATTTAAAATGTTTTTATTTCTTTTCAAAAACAAAAATTAAGATTTTGCTTCGGCCACTTTCATATTCAATTTATTATCTTAAAATTATTACAACAAATTTTAGTTCGATACTTAGTCTTTATTGAGATACCAGATACCTAAGTTTAGTCTTAATTTGAAACGGCGTAATCTGCCGGTCTAAGAGTAATTATATTTTAGTTACATATAACTTTTAAGTATATTTTTAACAGAAATACCTTTAAAAATGATTTTTTTAAATCTAATTTACGTTTTTTTATTTTTTTATTATTTATTTGACAGATTTATGTAGTCCATTCTAACGATGGTAAATACAATTTCTTATAATAAATATAGGCACTAATAAAATAAAATACAACTTAATAAAGTTAAAACTAGGACTTACTAGGGACGGAAAGGCCGAGAAAGATATTGAAAGGAGGGTGAGTGCCGGGAACAGGGTGAACGGTGCACTGAAATCTACTTTGGCAAACAAATGTTTATCGCAGGAGGCTAAACTAGCAGTTCACAATGGAGTTCTAGTGCCAACTCAAATGTATGGGAGCGAAGTATGGAATTGGAAAAAATAATGATGAAAGTAGGTTGAAAGCTGTCGAAATGCGATCCCTCCGACGAATGTGTGGTAAAACGATGCATGATAGGTGCACAAATGTCGAGATCCGTGAAGTGCGTAAGGCTGAGACATGCATTATTGACAGAATCAAGAAAGGGGTGCTGCGTTGGTTTGAACATGTAGAGCGAATGAACAGCGAAAGAACGGCTAAAAGGATCTACGATGCAAATGTTGATGGATGCAGAAAACGAGGAAGACCGAGAAAGACATGGCACGACCAAGTCCATCAAATACTTGAAGATGGACATGTCAAAAGTAGGAATAATCGGCGTGCGTGCATTAGAAGATGTATGAATGTAGAGGAAGCGAGGCCTGTATGCCAAGATAGAGTGTAATGGCGTTCTTTTACGTTTGTTTGTTTGAAAGCTAGGACAAAAAAATAAAACTACTACCTCAAGACAAGATCCGGTCTATCTTAGTAATTTTTTAAAATCTATAGACTGGCAGCAAAAAGTCCAGATCTTGTCTCGAGTTTACAGTACGACACAATCGGGACATTGCCATTGGTGCATGCGAGCCATAGTTTGCGCGATTAAAAAAAAACTTTCGTTTTAAAATAGCAAAATCGTAAGATTTCCTCATTTGGCGGGCGTTTTACCGGACTACAGCCTTAATGACTTAATGCATTCTGTCGGCGAAGCCTCGATTTATACACAAGTGTTTTGTATTTTGTTTAAGGCATAAGTCGCGGAATAAATAAACGAATATCATCCCCGTGGGCCTCCGGTGACGGCGCACTGAGCAGGTACTGGATACGAGACAAGGACATATTTAACCCCCGCCGCTGCCTCTGCCGGGCTCGGCGCGGTCGACGGCCCCTCGCCGGCTCACCGGCTCACCACGCGGCCGTGCCTACAATAGTGAGGTGGGCACAGGTGTGGGGCCTTTATAGGAAATACATAACGCTCGAAGTGCGAAATGGTCGCTGCTATATATTATATTTATTATCATCACAACTATAATGAATGGCAGCCGTTCGGGAGGCCGCGTTAATGAGAAACGCGGCGCTGAGCCGAGCGCAGTATGAGATGCACGTACGTACGAGTAGCTGCGCAAGGAGCGAACAGCTGACGGAATTCGGAGGAATTTCGTTGTTTGTGCGAATAAAAAAGTTAAACATATATAAATTAAAATCTTGGGATTATTATTAATACACTAGCATATATCAAGATGATGCTGTACATGGTTATTAAACATTATTTTTGAACGCATTAACTGAACTAGTCAAAATTGATGGTATTTGAAAGGGATAGTGAGGTTACTGACTGCAAAATAAATGTAAACAACGAATGTCTCGAGCAAGTAGAAGAATTTGTGTATCTGGGAAGCATGTTTTCAAGAGATGGAAGAGTAGAAAAAGATGTTGAAAGAAGAGTGAATGCGGGCAAAAAAATGAACGGAGCACTGAGCACTGTAATTTCTAATAAAAATAGGGTGAAATAATTCAATTAGATGAATCTCACCCGCATAAATAAAGGTTTCAGCTCTTTAACTTCACAAACATCAACAGATGAAAGAATTGAAGGAATATAGATGTTCAAATATAGGCAGAATGGTGAATGTTAAAAAGTGTGTAAAGTGGCCACTTAAACCAGCCATTGACAGGTCATAAGCCCTGTAGATGCCTAGACTTCCATATTACCTTCTCTTAAATGTTCTTTATCTCTGTTGTAATATGTTAATATAAACAGCTCCCCAGGGAGTTAAATCCAGTCTTTGCCTACGAAAATTTGGACAAACTCAAAATATTGTTAGTAAAAATATGTCAATCGAAGCTAAACCGGCAGTGCACAACGGAGTTTTAGTCCCAACACTTATGTATGGAAGTGAAACATGGAACTGGCAGAGGAAGGATGAAAGCCGAGTGAACGCGGTTCAAATGCGGTCTCTTGGACGAATGTGTGGGAAATCAATGTATGACAGGGTTACGAATGATGAAATCAGGCGAGAGTGTAAATCTGAGTCAAGTATAATTGATAAGATTAAGAAAGGGTCTCTGAGATGGTTTGGTCACGTAGAACGAATGGACGACGAAAGAATGGTAAATCAAGAATACGTGGCGAAAATGAACGTGAGACGAGGACGACCAAGGAAGACGTGGCATGATCAGATAAACCAAAATCTTAAGTCTGGTCATGTCAAAAGCAGACAGAACCGAAGGGCATGTATGACAAGATGTATGAATGTGGAAGAAGCTAGGAATGTATGCCAGGATAGATGTGTGGCGGTCCATTCTCTCTGCCTACCCCTACGGGGAAATGGCGTAATGGTAGTAGTAGTAGTCAACTGACTAGCACCGACCATTCTATTTCTCCACAACTCGGTTTGTCAGGAAGTTCTTCCTGGGGTTGGATGAGAAGGAGGTAGTGTTGAGTTTCAATGAATGACATCTTAGAGAAGGTAATATAAAAGTCTAGGCATCTACAGGGCTTATGACCCGTCATTGGCTGGTTTAAGTGGCCACTTTACACATTTTGTAACATTTACCATCTTGCCTATGTTTGAACGCTTAATTTTTTGACTTCAAAAAACACTTTTTCAAATACTTTAAAAAGAGTTATTTATTAATGTATGATGTTCATTTTACTGCGTTTATTTAATCGATTTACTTTGTTTTAATATTTTTTATCTTGTTTTGATTACATTTATGAGCACACACTATTAACATGTGTGTTTATATTTTTTTTCCCTATATTTAAAATATATTTAAGTATTTAAAACATTTAAGTTTGTAAGTGAAAATTCTTGATGGAAGTTCATTGTAATTTATTATATAAATAAAACACGAGTGATACTTTAATCCACAAATTTGGAATATCCAGTGACCGGTTTCATTACTTTACCCATTGTAATATAATTTTACTAATGACTTTTTACCCTTTGTTTTTCAGAAATCATTATTTACAAAACCACACTCACGAAGGATGGGACGCTAAAAATAAAATAAAATACTTAAACTCATTAAAATAGCATTATATCAACTTATTAGTTAACCCAAAGATATTTTTTTGATAATGATCCTTAAGATAAAAATAACTTTGTTTAATTTACTTACATATAACTTTGAATTATTTATCCTTACCTCTGTTTTGTATAAATACATTTAACTCTTAAATAAAGATACCAGTCTCGAAGATGTCGCGAAAGCGATGAAACCGGTCACTGGATATTCCAAATTTGTGGATTAAAGTATCACTCGTGTTTTATTTATATAATAAATTTAAGTATTTACTTATTTACTAGCCATTTGGCTATTCTTTAATTTTAATTGTATTATTTTACTCTGTATTTTTACTTTAAAAAAAATATTTCTTTAAACCATTCTTATCTGGTTTTGTCGAGTTTTTTCTTCTTAATAATATTTTTTAAAGCATCAAAAATAAAATAATATATGTTCATTATTTTTTTTACGTATACAGTATTATGTCTGTACTCTTTTATTTGATTATTAATTAAAACTAATGTCTGAGCACCCGATGACAAACTATTATTAAATAGTTTATATGGACAAAATATGTTTTAATACTTTGTTTTCTTAATAACGTATTCATATTGTAATAATGTGTATATTTTATTGAATAAAGACTATGAAAAAAAATATATCAAAAGTGAATTCTGAAGGTAGAAAAATTTGCATATCTGGGAAGTATGTTTACTAGGGATGGAACGACTGAGAAAGATATCGAAAGGAGGATGAGTGCCGGGAACAGTGTGAACGGTGCGCTTAAATCAATTAAAATTTATTGCAATAGAGAGAGGAAAACATTATTGAGAAGGGTATATGGAAGTCTAGGCATTTACAGGGCTTATGACCTGTCATTGGCTGGTTTAAGTGGCCAATTTACACACTGTAAACCAGCCAATGACAGGTCATAAGCCCTGTAAATGCCTAGACTTCCATATTCCCTTCTCAACAACGTGTTCCCTCTCTGTTGCAATAAATTTTAATATGAATAACTCCCTAGGGAGGAAATCCAGCCAGTCTGCAAGCATTTGGACATACTCAAACATTGTCGCTTAAATCAACCTTGGCAAATAAATGTTTGTCGCAAGAGGCAAAATTAGCAAAGACATGGCACGACCAAATACAATAAATACTTGAAGACATGTCAATCGACGTGCGTGCACGAGAAGATGCATGAACGTAGAGGAAGCGATATCTGTTTGCAAAAACAGAGTGATTCGGAGTTCAATTCTCTCTGACTAACCCCAAAGGAAAACTGCGGGATGATTTTTTCAATATATTTTTTTAACAATGAATATTTAATGCGTTTGAATTTTATGAATGAATTATTTTGTGCAGGTCAGTATTAGAGCGCATGGCGCATGCAATCAGCCGATAATAAGCCTCAAGTGAACGCTCACTGCACATTCGCCACAGTTAAACAATAATTATTACACGATTAAGCTGAGCTTTACCGTCGCGGTGTTGATTAGTCTATAATACTAACTTATAATTGGAATAATTTCAAGGACATTGTGATACTGTAATACTGTATGCACGCCAAACCTCATTTACTTGTCGACTGATATTTTTTAAATTTTTATTTATTTAATTTCACAATACGCCCAAGGGACATTTACAAAAATAATATAGGTAAGTACAGATTTATAATTTTTTAAATAATTTTAAAAAGAAAAAGTAATATTTTTTTAATACGCGCAGAAACTAAAAAAGAATACTGCAATAAAAAAGCGAAAAATATAGATATAATGTAACATTAATAGTTAAGTACAACAATTTTGATAAAAAAAATAAACTAGAAATAAAAAGCTAATTGTAAAGATAAAAAAATTTAATATTTACAATTTAAATTAATAAGTTAAAAACAAGCCATCGAATTCTCTTGCATTATATTATGAATAAATGACTTAATATTTTCAACTAACAAAATATATATATATATATATATACAGGGTGTTCTTTAAACCCTGACACATCAGAATATAATAATAATTATAATAAAAAAATACGTATATTGTTTAATTACACTTTTATTTATAAACAGTCTGACGATGTCGGTCACGACGAAACCCGGTCAATGGTAACAATTTATAAATAAAAGTGGAATAAAGCTGCAGGATGCAGAAATAGAGGAAGACCGTAAAAGACATGGCATGACCAAATCCAACAAATACTTAAAGATGGACATGTCAAAAGTCGGAATAATCGGCGCGCGTGCATGAAAAGATGTATGAAAGTAGAGGAAGCGAGATAAGTATGCAAAGATAGAGTGTTGTGGCGTTCTATCCTCTCTGCCTACCCTTACGGAGAAACGGCGTGATGGTTTGTTTGTATTTTTATTATTATAATTAAAATTCAGTTCCACCAAGAAATGTCAGTAGAAAAACTCAATATGAATAATTATAGTCTTTATAGTTTTAAAAATTCACTAAGATAGACCAGATCTTGTCTTGAGGTAGTGATTTTTATTTTTTTTGTCCTAGCTTTAATTTTATTTAGTTGTATTTTATTTTATTAGTGCCTGTATCTATTCAAAGAAATTTTATTTACCATCGTTATAATGGACTGCATAAGTCCGTCAAATAAATAAATAAATAAATTAGTTTCATATTTTCGTTTAGAATCACCTTAAAAAAACACAATTCGCCAAAAGTGTCGCTTACGTTATTCTGCCGATTATGGCTCGATACGAGCGTGCGGCGTTCCGTCCTCTGCCTATTCCCACGAGGAAAAGGCGTGATTCTAGCACTCGGTGGTAAGATTATAAATTGATCGGGCGGGAGTTGAGCGCGTGACGCCGTACTTCTCCCAGGGTACGTGCTCCACTCCACCGACCGATAACTCATATCACACCGACCGCAGGTGCCGAGACTCCGTTATGGGCTGCCGAGCGCGCTCCCCCCTCCCCTCGGGAGGACACCGGCAATAAAAATAATTGCCGGAGTTTTGTACTTCTCACAACTGACAATTACGATAGTTCATCACGTGTGATTACAAGGACTAGATTACGTTTTTCTATTAGAGTGGAATGCACTCCTGCGGAAGGGGGAAGTGTTGGAAGCTTCAGGTCGAAGCCAACAAACAAACGATCGCGCCGTTTTTCCGTAAGGGTAGGCAGATTTTTAAAATTTTTGTTTTTAATAAAAACCTTTATTAGTGTAAAAAAAAAACAATACATACAGTAAAAAAATGAACACTTAAGGTAGAACTTGCCAAAAAAGAGTCTGGCTCTTGTGTTTGGCAAGTTTACAAGATAATATTAAAAAGAAACAAAAAATGCAAAACTTGTAAAGACGATCAGGACATAGAGACAGAGAAGAGCCATCAATGTCAGGGCCTCTATGCTAGCGAGACACTTCTTTCAATGCAGTAACGAAGTGAAGAAAATCATATTTACTTCGTATTTGACGTCCATGTATACAGCGGAACTTTGGAACAACTATACGCAAGGAGCGTGGAATAAATTAAGGATCACGTATAACAACTCATACAGACAATTATTCGGATTGCCTAGGTACTGCAGTGCCTCTGAAATGTTTACAGCTGGACGAATAAACACCTTCGCTGCCCTGCTTCGCCAAAGAGCCTGGAGCCTATGGGAACGCCTAAAAAACTCTAATCACGAAATTCTCCAAGCCACTGCAGGGTGGATCCATTTACCGTTGTTCGAGCGATGGCGCGATATGTTAAGACCACCATAAGTGCTGCAATATAAAATTTTATTTTATGTTTATATTTATGTTTATTGTTATGTTTATTGTTATATTTTTGTTTATATTTATAATTATGTTCATGTTTATATGGTAGAATTAGCTCTGCACTTTATAGCCATTTTACTGGAATAAAAAATAAAAAAAAACAAAATAATACAATAAATAAAAAATTAAACAATATTAAAAATTTAGAAAATTTAACTCTAATAAAAAAATAAATAAAAACACAAAATTTAAAAATTGATATACACAGGCATTTTTACTATTATTTTGAACAGATTATTTTCCAATATTTGTACAAAGCGTGTAGCATATTCACTAACATATACTTTTTACTCACTAAAATATGCAAATCGTACCAATGAGAAACTTCAGCCCTACGAGAAATTGGATACGAAAAATGTTTTCTTGCGCGGGGTGAAAAATCACAGCATTAAATTGTACGGCAAAGTTTCTTGAAAATGTACGAAAAAAAAACTAACTTTGAAAGTCGTCACAAGCTCATATAAATTAACCGATGATAAGAGAGCTGTGAACGCTAGCCGGTTTACCTACCGTAAACGGACCAATCGGCAGAACTGACAGAGAATAAGCGGAAGAGAACATCTGACGTCACATGCGGAGTCATTTCAGAAATATAAAACTTTAAACAATCATAGCACTGATATAATACGAAATAAAAAAAATTTAAAAAAACATTTTTTGGCTTTGTTTAATAGTTTTTTTTTAAACCACGGAACTTCCTCATTATATTAGTGCATTTGTTACCTCATCGTGTTAATGATACACAGTATATTTGATTTACAGAATTTTATGGTAAATAATAATTTATCAAATTTAATAAATGTTTTTCGTCAAGAAACACATGTAAAGTGTATGTACATTAGGGTGGGCCAATATTGTAAAAATAAACCTAATTATTAACGACGTTCTTACTAGGTTACATCATTTTTCAAGAACGTTAGAGATGGGACAAATTGATCAATGTAAATTGATCGAAGAAAAAAAAATTATTTGATGTTGTTTATGAAGAAAGTATAAATATCTTATTTGTTTGTGAATAATTGTCTTAAACACACTATAATAAGCTTGTTTTTGCGTTTTTATATCAATTTTCAGAAACAGAGTTTTATGTTTGCATGAAAAAATTTATAAAATCGATTTGATCGGTACATGATCAATGATCAGTGATCGGTAATTTCCCATCACTATTGACATTAGTTTGGCAGCTGTCATTTTAATCAAGCTGTATTTTAAGAACTCCAATAATTTATTTATTTATTTATTTTACATAAACGGCATAAATTGCCTTTAACATAAACTGAACATAAATATGAAAAAAAATTGAAAAATACATATATAAAAACATAACAAAAAATTATAAAATTGCATAACTATAACAATAGTAACAAGCAGGTAAATACATATAAGCAACCAAAAATATTAACGAAATAAATACATAAATATGAAAAAACAAAAAAGGGAAAAACATTTTTAAATATAAAGAAAAGTTTAAGAATAATATTGCGAGAGAAAAAAAGAAATCAGACTCGTTTTATAACTATCAAGTCCAGAACCAAATATATATCATATAATGTATATTGTTATCAATGAAATACTTAATAAATAAAATAAAAAATAAATACACAAATTATTCTACCCGATTCAAAATATCTCCATTCACAATGTTCTCATATTAAGTCATACTTTGATCTCTTCTTAAATCGTCACTTTCGATTAATCAGTATTCATCAGCAAATCGCTTTTCTGCATACATCGTAGGAGTGAATAATTTTAAAAATAAGTCAATATATTACTCACTCGAAAATGGTAAGAATTTGAAATAATCTGATGAAAGGGACGATAATATTTTAAGGGTGCCTTTTAGTTTAACAATACGACATTATCAGGAGAGCCAAATATTTACCTTAAGATAATCATCGAAGCTTTTAAGTTATTCGGGTACAAAAGTCACACAAATTAGTCGCCTACCCATTGAGTCATTAGCCATATTACTACGCACCTCATTAGTGCTTTCCTTCGTTATAATGACAGTAGATTAAATTCAAAAAGGATTTTAGCATTAAGCCTCTTTGGAATTGACAGAAAATAATAATTACTAGTATTTACAGGTAAAATACAAAGACGTGACTAAAAGATTACGAAAATGTGAATACGTACTAATTTGAGTTTCTCTCGTATCGACTTACCACCTAAAAATAGCAAAAACGTCATTTTGTTTAAAAAATATATATTTGAAGCCATAGAATTAAGAATAGTCCAGAAGGAGCGTAGAATCGTATTTGAATACATCGGACTGTGTCCAAAAATCCCCCCACTATGCCCCACTTTCACCGCGCGCATGATGATGTCGCCGCGTAATGTTGCACGATGGGAAAAATATAATCATAACACAAATGTAAGGTAAAAAAAGCCATTTGTTAATTTCTCTAAAATTGTATTGTGCACGCGAAAATATTGATTGACACAACAGAGTAGATAAGTAAAGGGTCATCTAATAAGAGTAATTGAATTAATGAACTTTAAACTTAAAATATAACACAAATTTTACTAAACATAAAGCGGATATTTTTAAATTATGTTAAATAATATTTGATGTTTTAAAGATAATGTCGGTCAAATGTCCACCACAGAGTTGTTTACTCCGAGGTTCAATTTTCATTAGTTCTCTCATTAGATGAGCAAATTAGGGTTAAAAAAATACTACCCTGGCAACACTAACGAAATGTTCATTTTCTTTTCTTCGAGAATCTGACAGATAATTTGCCAAACTCACAGTGAAAGAGGCAATGGAAGTATTAGAATTAAATTAAATTAAATTAAAATCGCGATATACGAAATTGAACATTTAAAAGGATTAACTCGTTTATTGACAGAAAAACGTTGCTTTTTTTTATATACGAGTTAAACCGATAGGAAGACCCACGGTTTTTGAAGCGGTTTCGGTTATGTGGAAGAATCTACATTATTACAATAAACCTAATATTTTATAAACATGTATTAATATATCGATAAGTTTTCTTTCATTCTTCATGCTTTCAGGCATCGCACCATACAATTATATTCCTTTATCATTAAGCAATTTTGTAATTTTGTTGTTTTTTCAAGTAGTAGCCATTTTCTATTTCTAGTTCTACAAAACAAACCATCACGCCGTAGGCAGAGAGGACAAAACGCCATATCACTCTATTTTTGCACACAGACCTCGCTTCCTCTACATTCATACATCTTCTCATGCACGCACGCCGATTATTCCTACTTTTGATGTCCATCTTCAAGTATTCAATGGACTTGATCGTGACATGTCTTTCTCGGTCTTCCTCGTTTTATGCATCCATCAACATTCGCATCGTAGATCCTTTTGGCCGTTCTTTCGTTGTCCATTCGCTCTACATGTACAAACCAACGCAGCACCCCTTTCTTGGGTCTGTCTGTAATGCATGTCTCAGCCTTACACAGTTCACAGATCTCGACATTTGTGCACCTATCATACATCGTTTTACCACACATTAGCCTGAGGGATCGCATTTCGACATCATTTAACCTACTTTAATCATCAATCTTCCAATTGCATACTTCGCTCCCATACATTAGAGTTGGCACTAGAACACCATTGTGAACTGCTAGTTTAGCCTCTTGAGATAAACATTTGTTTGCTCTATTTATATACTCTATTATATATTATATCCTCTATTTAGTACAATTTCACTTATAAAATATTTCGGTATAAGATTATCACTTCATATAATATAAGATCATAGTATAAGATCATTTATTATATAAATACATTATATAATTTTAAAAAAAAAATATTTCCTTCAAATTTCCTTAAATTCAAATCTTTTCTTTGAACATTCCCTGTTAACAGAGTCATATAGATCTCATTGAAACATTGTAACACTTAATTCTAAGATATGTGTCATACAACATTAATAGGCAGAGAAGAACGATAAATTATGATGAATTGTTGAAAACATCAAAATTAACACGTCCAAGTAACAGAAGATATCAACATGACATTGTCCTTTTACATAAAATGTTCATTAGACTGTCCACTGTTGTTACATACAGTTCTGGAAATTCAATGATATGATTTTTGAACTGGATATGTATGATTAATTCTTTTTTAAAGCTTTTTTTTTTATTAAGTTCATTTACATATTTTACTTATAACTCTTAACTGTTTGAAATCTTTTAATTCATTCATTTTTATTTGTACTTGTTTTCTTGTTTCATGATTATAATGACTTATTTCTTAATTTTTATATTTTAACATGTAAAAAAAATGCCAGAATAGGCATAAACAAAAATGAAATACAATAAAACATCTGTTTCTCTTTCTTTTTTAAAATATATAATAAATTGTGTACTTACATGCAAAATTATTCTGCCAGTTGTTTAATCGGCATGGTACAAAACGGTCAAGTCCAGGAGACGTAGGACTCCACGCTCTGATGAGGGATGTTCTCTCTACTCCACACTGTTTCTTCAGCCGGTTCTCAAATTCAGGACGAAACATCGTATTAGTCTTGTCACAACAATAATTCACTTCAAGCCCCCAAAATTATTATTTGGACAGCAGTTTTACAAGGCTGCGTGCCGTTTCACACCAAAAGAAAGAACTTTTCAAATTATTTGAAAAAATATTTTACTCGGGAGGGAAAAACGCTTTTCACAAAACTATTCTTATTTTGAATCTTCAACACAGAATGTCACTCTCTTGTTTTATTTTTAATCGTGCATTTGTCACTTTTTATCGCGTTATAAAAACTATATTATTAAATATAGGTACATAACCTTTGTACACAACTGCTATAAATTATTGTAACAAATATAAACTGTAGAAATTATATTCTAAAAAATATAAATAACTAATAACAAAATATAATTTTATAAAATAAATTATTACGTTCTTGTGTGGTGGGGTTACACTATTTAACGCTTTCTTTGTGGAAAAGTAATTTTATGTTACAATTTTGAGGTTAGGTGTCTTCGTTAATACTCGTCAAGTATTCGGAGGTTTCTTTTATGGATTTAATTTTAATGTTGCACAATAACTTTTTATTTGTTAGGATAACTTGCTTTTGCATAAATTGTCCACCTTTTCGTTAATGTTGCTTTAATTGTTAACTTGACAATCAAAAACTTTGCCAAAAAACACTATTTATTCAATAAAGTGAGTCAGCTTGGTGGAGTAACTTATTAGCTTTCTTAATGTTATAAATCGACAATCTTATTTTCATGCACAAAAGTTTCCACATTCAGCTGTAACAATACTATAATGTTTATTCTAGGTTTAACTGTTTACCTAATCAGTATGAATGTGTCAACCGATGGTACAAAATGTCAAAAATATTATTCACGTATCCAGAGGAATTAAATATTTAAACTCACTAAAGTTTTCACTATCATAGGATTTTTGTTTACGAGAACCTTTATAGGAGATTCAACATGAAATAAACATGTTATCCTCTCGAAAGCACGAACACTTTTGACAGCCATGGTCGTAGATTGGACATAGGAACAGTGTGATATTGCGAGACGATTATACGAGGCAACGCTTGTTTTCACTTAATGCGAGCAATTTTACGGCTTCCTTTGGTTCATCACAATATCTTATCACAAAATATATTACAAAAATATGGTGAATATTTAAGATTTTCCCATATAAACGAGAAGAAATCGAGATTCTTAATTCTTAACAGCCCCCACCAAAAGTATTATTTTTCTATGGTTGCCAACTTGACGGAGAAAAAATCAAATGTTTCAAACATTTCAAATCTCAACGGCGCGCGGCTCCTAGCGATAAATGCTACAACTATATTATTTGAATTTCGGTCGTTTAAAAAATAAAAAAGGACAATGGTGTATTTATTATACATAGGCATATAAGTAAAAGTTACAGGTGTATAATAGTCGTAACAATGTTATAACTACAGTAGGTAAATACTATCGTTTGTCGTGTAATATTATATTTTAGAAGAATATTGAAACTAGCTTTCCAAAATAATTCTCACTAGTAAGTTCAATGACCTGTACTTTTGGGCCTTGACTCACTAATAAACATATTTATTTATGAATCATGTCAAATTGTACTGCTTTCATATTTATGGATTTCGTAGTATTTCACAAATTTCCTGCAAGATATTGGACCCTCCATTACTTTTAAAAATATCATTATTTTAGTCATAGCAGGTTCTAAAGATAATCATCCCTTTTTCCGCACGCAGTAGTGCATAGGGAACTGAATTGGTGGACGAAATACAGTGTATTTCAATCATCTGTTACGTGAAGGCAAGGCGATCAGTCTTACGCTTAAGGTACCAGTCCAGTAACAATGAAATACTGCAGTTTAAACAACCTTTGAAATCAATATTTCATGTCTACCCTGCCAGGAATTGAACCCAAGACATCAAAAATAGACAAAGTCGTCAACCACTACACAACGAAGCGGACTTACCTCTGCTCAATTTCCTTATTTATTAGATTAGATTTATTTATTTATGACAAAATACAAGGTTTTAAAACTTTACATACTACATAACATTACATATTGTATTTGTACGAAATATTCCCAATCAGCAAAATGGCTGGTATGAGGAGATAATATATATAATAACACAATAGTTTAAATAAAAAGTTGACAAAATAACATCACTTATCACTTTTGTCACACGAGCTGTAA
>NW_028280334.1:0-31567 GCF_059751315.1 Micrasema longulum
TTGATCAAAGGAACATTATTTTTTAAAGCTTACCTAATGTGAAATATTTCCATATTATTTACTTTTAACCCTTTATTATTTTTATGTAAGATTTCAACTGCTGTATTTTTTTTATATAAGAATATATTTTTTGATAAAAATGGCAAGTGGCGAGATGAAAGTCGTTCTTTATATTCGTTGTTTTTTTAAGTGATGGCATGAAGGAAGACAATTATTCATTACCAAACTAATAAATACTTGGGTAATTGTTAGCTAACCTGAGGATTCTCAGTAAAGAAGAGTAAAACATTCAATCAGTTCTATGGGTTTTCACATACTAAATAACATATTGCGGGGTAATTACCATAATTAAATATCTTTAAAAAAAGGATTTTTGAGTTTACCTACCACTAAAAACACATTTTGGTATCCTCCTCCGTGAATGCTACAAATGGACAAGAAGTGCATTTAAATCATCATAATATTATCTCAATGCATTACGACTTGTTCGTTGTGAAGTTTGTGGAAAGTACACTTAGAAAAAAAATTAATTATAATTGAAGAAGGGATTAATCTGAAGTTGTTGCTAACTGCACATTTCAATAGGTGAGTAATTCCGCAGGAAATTCGTCAAGAACCTCAATAATACATTCTCAACCTGTGGTGAACCGCAGGCTAAAATTTATTTTATGTAAAAACTAACTAAATATTATAATAATAATGTTGCACTAAAAAATTCGTTTGATTTTCAATTTTCCTTATTTTTTTATAAATTGATATATTTTATTCCTCAACGCAAATTTTTCAAATGATTTTTTTTACATAAAAAGGTTTTTATTTGTAAACCGCTAAATGTTAAACTATCCAAAATAAACCAATACAAAAATACGTAAATGATTCAATTGCATGTAAATAATGTAATAGTTATTATGATAGTGTGTAATAAATAAGGTATTTAATATTTTTATAAACTTTCATTAAAACATTGTAAGAACTGTTTTTTTTTAATAATGCATAATAAGAATAAATCTACGATCAAAATATGATTTTAAATGAAGATTACCCTTTATGTAAATTTGTTTTTTATAAACGAGACAATGTTAACATGTGGAATATCAAACGTGTTAAATAGTTCGATTTAATTATGACTTAGTGTTGTCGAGTTTAAATTCAACCGTCGATGGTTCCGTTTTTTTTTTATCTAAATACATTTAAAATATCAGGAAATTGTTTTCTGAAAAATTCACAAATCCTAGAATCGAACAAAGGTAAAGTTGCAAATCTAACAGTTATTAAAGTAATTACTTACACCGTGTAGTAACAAATCATTTTTGTTAAATTACGTCTACTTTATAAAATAAATTTAATTTGAAAAATAAATATTAGATACATACATTGTAAAACCATGACCCGGTTTGAATGAATAAATTTGTCAAAAAATGGTAGGTAGGCATGTAGAGAGAGAAAATACAAATTGAAAAATAAAAGTACAGAGAATTAAACATTAATGATAAATACAGTAGACGCTTTCTTAACCAGCCTTAACGGGACCGACCCAGGGCCTAAAAACGGAAAAGCTGGTTAAAGAGAAGGTAGTGAAAAACACATTAAAAAAAACACTTTTGCATGGAAAAAAAACACATTTTTTCAAAAAACTAAGAAAACATAACTTTTTTCAGTATTAGAAAATCGCACATTAAAAATTTACATTTCACAAACTGTAAAAAATATGTACAGAAAAAATCCACACATCACTCCAAAAAAGGCTCTTAGGTTAAAGCGGTGGGGCGGTTTAAGCGACGCCGGTTTAGAGAGCGTCTACTGTACATTACATTAGTAGTACATTAATGTTATGTACATTAGTAGTTAGTTGTGTTTTAATGTTAATTTACACTCTATATAAAAAAATGTTTACCTTTAAATAGATTGTTCCTAGTTAGGCAGGATACTCACAGTCCAGAGAAATCTATTACTCCAAAAATTAAGTAAATTACAAGAATTGTGTTAATAAACCAATACTATTATTTATTTTGATTCGGAGACCAAACTGATATATAGTACTTATAACATATCTACCTCTGTAGTTAATCTGTAGTAAGACTAGTTTTAATCCTCAGGATTTGTTTTCTATAAACATTTGCATCTTTTTTTATTCCCCCCAGTCCTTTTTTCAGATTTTTCAAATTTTCATTTTAAAAATCCGTCTTCAGCAAAGTTTGGGAATCGTCGACCTACAGTTAGCAGAAAACTCGAGTCTCGGCTCTCGTCCAGGCATCCCGGCTGGGGTAGTGGTGTGCCGTACGTGTGTGCGTGTGTGTGTGGGGGAGCTGGCTGGGTGCTGGGAGGGGGTCCAGCGGTATGCGCATGCGCGGACCGCTCAGCTACGCCGGTACTACGGCCTCGTAGCAGCTAGAAATTACAATTTTTGCTATTTTTTGCATGTTAGTTTTGTTCAATTAGCACGCGAAATGCTATTATTCAGACAAATAACGTATTTGGTCAATTTTCCGTGTTATATCATTTTAGTGTGTATTAGTTATTAATTTTATTGCGTATAACCATAAATATATGCCGCACTTAATGGTGCAAAGAGAAATGCATTCGTTCACCGGCCGCACCGTTTCGTGATCATTTTTGTTACATAAATGTATTTATAATAATAAAAATACGTATATAGTTTTATTCCACTTATATTTATATTTTTTTTACCAGTGACCGGGTTTCGTATTGTTATTATTATAATTAAAATGTAGTTCCACCAAGAAATGTCAGTAGAAAAATTCCACATAAATGTAAGATAGTCTTCAGGGACTATTAAATTCCCTACCATAAAAACACTTCCTTAAATAAATATTTCTTGTCGAGAATTGAACCCGAAATCTCTTTCATTGCCGGTAAACGTGCTGACCATGAGACTACCAGGGGATTATCAAACATTTAGTTCTTCTCCGAAATATTCATCTTAAATATTTTTATGTATTATATTATTAGCGCCATGACTTTTTAAAGTTTTGATATTTTTACTTCATTTAAGAACTTTTTTATGGAGGAAATTTGGAAGTCTGGTTATTTACAACATGTTATTGGTTGGTTTAACTTTACATGCTACATCCCATTTGACATTTTTACTATGTTTGAACATTCACATTCTACAATTATTTATTAGTTAAAATAATTTTCATAACAGAGAAATTTATGTACTTATATTTTTTTTAGTCTATGTTCAAAAAAAAAAAAAAAACATGTTGACGGAGTTTTCTTACAAAAACAGGTAATTTCCGATAAATCAATTTTATAAGCATTTTGTCATCAGGTGTCTTAACATAAATTACAATTTTTACTTTAAAAGCTTTAGAAAATGAAAACTAAAGCGATATGTTCAAGATATAGAACTATAAAAAATATATAATAGTAAAATAAATCCTATGGGGGAAAAAATGTTAAGCTTAATTAAAAAATCATGTTTAACTCTTTGATCCCTAAATATATATGTAGTAGATTGTTTAAACTTTTGATTTCAAATTGTGTTTATAGCTTGAAAACGATTACGTATTTTTTTGTTTTTCTTTAAAACTACTAGAATCGCAATTTTAAAAGTGGCGATGCGAAATTTTTACATCATAAATTTGAAACCCGCATTATAATAAAACCACGCAGATATTTGAAAAAAAGAACTCACTTGCTACCATAATCATAATTTTGAGGTTTGTTGAGGAGTTGCACACAACCAATTTTTGGACAGCTCTATGAAAAACTGATTCCCGGGAGTCATTTTTTGGAACTAATCACTTCAATATGGCCGAAACTTCTCAAACACGTCCAAATATTACCGATAGTGTTAAGTTACATCAAATGCATTCCCGTATAAGAAATAAATTAGTTATTTTACACCAGGACAATTTTGGACCGTCGCGCGTCGGGGAGCAAAGAGTATTTTATTTCGTAAATAATTTCTGGATATCTATTATACTTTTATATTCCACTTTCTTGGCGGTACAAATTGGTACCACCGTTTTTTAAATACAGAATTAAAAAATAAAAAAAATCACGAAAAATACGTAATTGTATTTAAGCTACGAGTACAATAACAAAATTCAAAAAGGAAAAAAAAAAAAACTCTCCCAAAGCTATGTTCAGGGAGCAAAGGGTCTCAACTCATACATATGAACTGTTAAAGGTTTTATATTTATTTATTATTAAACTTTTAAAAATTTAATTATTATTAACATGTTTTTAAATTAAATTCTTTTTAAACATGTTTTGTCATATCGTTATTATAATATTTTGAGATTCATTATCCAAATGCACCGGTAATACAAATCAAGTAATTAGTACAACACAATAGAAATGACAATATTTGGATTTCACGTGCCGCAATATCTAAAAAGTAGGCCAATAAAACTGTTGTGTCATATTGGTTTATCTTAGCATTCAAAATATTATTCATTGGCTTGATATTTGATTTTAGCAATCATGTACAAACGTTCAACCCCAATACTTAAATTTACTAAATAATTTGAAAACATATGTACAAAAGTTTTTTTTTATTATTATTTTATTTTTATTATTAATAAAACATGTAATACAAAAAGTACATATTATACTCTCAGGAGTTATTAAAGAAACTCATTTATCATAACAACATTATTGTATAAGAAACATAAAACACCATCTTATATAAACTACATTAATAAATATCACTATCAAAAAGATTTAAGAAATATTTTTTAATTGCGACACTTCTAGATTTTTTATTAAATTTTTTGTGTCTTAGCTCATCAGGCAGTTTATTTTATTCGGAATAGCCGATATTTTCCAAGTACCTACTGCCAAACTTTGTTGTCTAAACACATGAAGATTCCCTGAATAACGCGTATTGTAATTATGAATATCATGACGAAATGTAAATAGTATTGGTTATGTCATGCAGTGGCATTACCTTGAAAGGAAGTATCTTTGTTTGTCGGTAGATATCCTTGACATGGGAATCCTATTTAAGTCCAGTTGATTTTAAATTCTGAATTTAGCTGTGTAGGTTTTTTTTTTTTTTTTCAAAACAGATATTTAAAATGCGATGGAAAGCCTCATTAAAAGGGAATACGGATACCTATTTGTAAACAAACAGCTTTTTTTACTGGTAATAGACATTGTGAATTCTGAAATAAAATCCAGAATTCAGATGGTGTGGTCAACCTTCTACAAAATGCAAAAACTCCAATGCCACCAGACCTAAGGTTGAGGTCGAGATGGAGTGCTACAAAAACTTACGTGTTATCCTGGCTTTTGTATGGAGTGGAAGGATGGACTCTCAAAATCTCCATTACGAATATAATTGAGGCATTTAAAATGTGGTTGTACAAGAGAATGCGTTGTATTTTAAAGGTTGATCGGGTAAGACCAATAGCTGTTAACCACTGTCAAAAGACAAAAGGTCGGAAAACTTTGGCCATATATTCCGTGGAGAAGATTGTGCCCCCTACAGCTCGCAGTGGAAGGAAAGATAGCGGAAAGACGGGGTATGGTGCCCAAAACCACATCCGAATACCAGATGCAGCAATGCACATCAGAATGGCCCAAAATTGATAGGAGTTTCAAGATATGGTCGCCAACCTCCCATAGAAGTGGCACGAAAGAAGAAATTCTTTACTCTTCCAAAAATATTTATTCTTAAATAAATTCTCTACATTTGTTGTGCATGCCGATAATTGGTAGAATTCACTTACAACTACAAATAAAATCACAAAATAAAACACTTTTATTGGATTCAATTCTATTTTTTTTTTTTTTAATACATTTTATTTTCTTTTATTGAAATATACGGCACTAAGTGCTTTTCACATATTAGTTGCATGTACATTAAAATACATACATGTGAGATGAATTATGAGTAAAATAAAGTATTTAAAACAAATTAATACATAACAGATATTTACAAATTAAGAAGTAAAAAAAAGATACACAATTTCAAATTCGGGACGTGTTTCGTCTTATTAGGACATTATCAAACTAACTTTATTATTTACAAAGTTTCCTTGTATACTTACAATAATTGCTGTTTAATGATATCGGTGCACAATGGTGCTAATAGTTTATGGGGGTATTCAACAAGATTGAGGATTACGGATTTGAGGAACAAGTATTCAGGATTTTAACAAGTATTGAGATCCGTTAAAGTACATGTTTAACTTGTGTATATTGAACATGGCGGATTTACTGCTATCTATATTTTTTTTCAAACCAACTAAATAAATATATGTCCATTTTATGAAACACAATCGTAAAGTAATAAGAATCTGTTAAGAATTCAATAGAATAAATTGTAATATTTTAAATAACTCAAATGCTGGTATATTTTTTATTCCGATATGCCCAAAATTAAACATAATTAAAAAACTGTTTTATTTTAACCTTTTACTGTTAAACGCTTAAAAATGTTTATATTAACAAATGGCGTACTATTTTATCAATGACAAGACTTCCGTTTTATGATTACATTAAATAGACAACTCCTGTATAATGCAAGCACTCCTGTTTGGCTGCAAATCCTGGTACCTTATCAAAACTTGCAAAATCTTATAGCAGTTTACACTCACTTAAAAGATTGCAGAATTTCTTGCCAATTAATGTTGGGGAAACATTCGTCCCGAGCTTACTTCTTCCACTTCTTGATGATGCAGATGTTTGTTATCAGATGCTAACTCAGAATCGCTCGATAAGTTGGAACGATTGCAGAATGTTTGTATAGGTTAAATCTTTAATCTTCGCAAATTCGACTACATAACCAAATATTGCTCGCAACTACACTGGCTCAGTATCAGACATAGAAAAACCATTTACATACTATCGCTTCTTCACCATATTTTTAAAATCCCACTTCGCTTGTTAATCTGAGAGAGCTCGTCCAACCCCTACCACAACATGTACTATTTCTTCAGTCTAATAACGAGAGAACCCTTTTAATACCCTTTCGTCGCTCTGATTTTCTTACCTCCTCTTTGAATAATTATGGAATAATCTATCTACTGAGACGCCCTTTCTTTTTTTACATTGAAATCAAGATTGAAATGTCACTATCTATATATTTTAGTTGTTTCTTTCTCTTTCTTCTTTCCTTCCCATCTCCTTTCCTCTCTTCATAGTATAGTGTTGATTTTTTTTGTCTTTTTTTTTTGTTTTTAATTTTGTATAAAAATAAAGGTTCAGTAAAATTTCTTTAAATATGTTCGTGTACTGGTAATTTTCTCAAACTGAACGGTTTGGGTAGGTAGGAAGAAATTGCTCTAAGGCAATATGCCCTCCCTGATATGTTTAAATACTGTATATGTATCTAAAGTGTCAAAATAAATCAAATAAATCAATAAATAAAATTCAAAAAACCAAACTTCTGAGTTTTGAGAGTAAGTGCTTGAGGAAAATATCAGGTTAAGGGTGGCTCGAGTGTATAACTTACATTGAAGTCCGAAAGCATATGCAGCAGCCTTCTATAACGATAGTTTTAAGGGTTAGAGCTTGGTCCAGAAAGGGAAAATTCGCCGCGATTCTCTCGTGCGTAATACGTTATCGTGAATCAAGCGTATCTCGCCAACGCGCGAATGAATCTGCGCGAAATGTTTCGCGGTGAATTCGCTCCTTCTGAATAGGCCCTGAGACGGTGGACCCGGTATAAACAAGTGCCGCGAATGCTTAAGGAGAAACCTGACTCAAGGCGACTCTTCTTCACACCTGCGGGCCACCGCCACGCCGTCCTGAAAGACCGTCGACGCCGATCTTTCGGCTTTATTCGGCAATACTAAGGGACGCGGGATTGACCTGGGAGGTGGGGAGAGTGCTGGCTAGCGATAGGGTATCCTAGAGGCGTGTACTCCCCTTAGGAACGGATGTAAAATAAAATAATTTAAATTTATTTATTTTAACAAACCAAACACGATTTAAGAACCTACATATCAAAAGACACTGTAAAATACGAATGTGATTGCTAAAAATCGAGTATTTTAATAAAGCACCAAAGTTTTGAGTATTTCCAAATGCTTTGCAGACTGGCGGGATTTCTTCCCTAGGGAGTAAGTCATATTTAAATTTGTTGCAACAGAGAGGGAAAACATTTTTGAGAAGGAAATATGGAAGTGTAAAGTAACTACTTTAACCAACCAATGACAGGTCATAAGCCCTGTAAATGCCAAGACTTCCATATTCTCTTCTCAAAAATATTTTCCTCCTCTGTCGCAACAAATTTAAATTTAAATGCATGTTTATTAACCTGTGTTAACTGTTGGTAAATTGACGAAATCATAATATTTGGGTTAAGATACATAGTTAAACTGTGCTAAAATGATCTAGTTATTTTCTTTTTGTCTGTACACTTACAAACCTACCAAAATTCTTACACATTAGTACCAAATGTTCACTTGTACAAGCATTATTACTACCCATTCTAGATAACGCTAATGTTTAATGACTGATTTAAACTGTGAACTGCTTGATAAACTCGAACGACTTCAGGATATATGTATTAGGTATATATTTGGTCTTAGTAAATATGGCATGTGATTATCGTAGGCAACTGAAATGGGTCAAAATTACACAGCTAAGAGACCATAAATATCACCCTCTCACTTACGTTCACTGTATACAATAGTTCTAACCCCTCAATGCACATTGGAGCAATTTTTTCAACGTTTATCAGTTCATGGTTAAACCTCTTCTCGTATAATGTCCATACGCCTCGGCCGTGGAATCATCTTCCACCCAATATCAAAGATGTTTCTACAGTAGCTCTGTTTAAATCACGCCTGAAGAAACATCTTCTCTTCCTTATCTTGATCTCCCCTCTTTTGCCATTCCTTTATTTCCTTTTTTCCATTTGAAGATTAGTATAAATATTCATTCATCTATATACCTACACATATTGTTAGTTCTATTTTTACATCTTTTTATTTTTTGAATTCTTGCATACGTTTTGAAACTAATAATGTATAAATAAAATCTTTTGTTTTAGTGGTTGGTCGGAAAAAAATGCTATTTGGAAAAAATCCGCTATTATACAAAAATATATATAAACGTCTGATTGCACCGCAAATGCGCCTTACAAAATGTTTACTATTTGTACAATTTTATTGCGTGGCAATTTTTTAAAACTTATATTTATTATATTTCAAACAAGAAATTACAAGCTTAAGCATAGTAAAAAGGCAGTATTATTAAACCGATTCAATGTTTAGTGATACAACGTGTTCATTGAATATAATTGTTTGTATTTTTCCATTAAAACTGCTTTTTATGAAAACCTTCGGCGTGATTTGAGAATCCCGGCTTTTGCCTTAATTCCATTACGTAATATTTTTTAGTTTTTACCTCTGTTTGAAGGCTACGACAAAGAAAGTTTTTAATGTTAAATCGTTAACATCATATTTTGTATATTACCTGAAGGATTTCGAGTAAATGCGATCTGTAACGATCTTCCAAATCGCGATTTCAAACATTCCAGCGCCAGTGCCGCCAACCGGAGGAAGGCGGGGAGAGGGACGGCGCATAGCGCGGTCTCGCTCGCCCCTCGCAGGCTGTAGTGCGCACAAGGGGCGACGTATACGCTACTCGGTATCCGCCGTACCGCCGCCGCGCGTAGGCGTTTGTTTGGAAAACATACACAGCCGGTATACACGCGGCGACCCGCTCGCCACCGGTTGATCGCGAACATCTCTGTCCTTCTGTCACCCTGGTAGCAATTACCCAAAAACGAGTGACAAACCAAATCAAAACGCGAAATCAACACAAAATACGCTCGTTCTGTGATACCGGTATAAACAAACCGTGAACAATTAACTAAAACAAATTAAACTGTGAGTCAACAAATTTTTATACGACAATAATTTTTATAAAATAACTTTTGATAGCTAAGCAATTTGTTTGATATTTAAACTCGTTTTTTTGGAAACGCTGAAAGAAATGAATGTTACAATGTCGTGTCAACGGGAAAACTTTTATCAATAACAATAATTGGAATCATGCCTTCAATTCTGAAAGAGAGTTTCGTATTCTCGTGAAGAAACACAGAAGACAAGCTGGCGTCCTTTAAAGGTAAGATTTTGATAATGTTTTGAAAATTACGTAATTCGTGGTGGGAATATTATTCTAAAATCATCCTTGGCTGGCACAAGAACATTCAATTCCCGAAATCTGAAGTTTATAATTTTCGCTTATTAAATTAAATTATGAAAAATCAGTTTGTGAATAAACAGGAAATGAAATCTTTTACATCGGGTTACAAACCTTATAAAAGTGTTTTTTTTTAATAAATTTTTCATCACACTTCCATTTTTTTCTTTAGAATACCAATTTATTAGTTTAATTAAATTTTAATAGAATTTTAGAAGCATTAGTATACGAATATGTTTTGTAGAAACGTCTTCTTCATTCTTCATTCCCTTTCCATACCTAATAGTTCATAGGACACTGCATTGGTACACCAATTGTGGTATATCATGATCACTATTGTTACATGAAGGGAAGATGATCAGTTTTACGCTTCAGGTGCCAGTCCAGGGACTATAAATTATTCGAGTGTTAAAACACCGTTATTAATAAATATTTTACATCAACTATGACGGGAACGAACCCGAGACATCTTGCATGGCAGGCAAACGTGCTGACGATATCACTATAATACATTTTGATACATTTAAAAAAAGCATTGTATGTTTAATCATTTTTCGGTAATTGATGGAAAATTACATTAAATAATTTTGTTCAAGTTATGTTCACTGTAAGATGATGTAAATGTAAATTAAATTAAAGTTATTGTTATAATTGTTATTAGTTTACACACGAATTGTAATATAGTAAGTTTACTTATGAAATAAATTTGAAAAAACGTATTTTTTGGGTAAAATCTTTTCTAAAGAGGGCTATTTAAAAGCTTTTTAAGAGAGCTTTATTATTGAATACTTACACTTTATTGAAAAAATACTCACATACACCTATTTGCACCCGATGGCACACATGGTGCTATAGAATACCATTTAATATTAAATGGTTATAAAAAATAATAGTTTTATTACAAAAAAGGTAAGGTCTCAGGCTTCAGGTTCCGTTCTAGGGACAAGTAATATATTGCAGAGTTTAACCACCTTCAGAACGGACGTTTCACTTCGCCCTGTCAGGGATCGAACCCCGGACCTCTCGTATGGTAGGAAAATGCACCAACCACTATACTACAAAGCCGACTTATCACCACTAGATTTTTTATTTCAGCGTGTATACCTGGAAATATCGCGTTGAAAGCACTTGTCCGGAGTTCTGATTTCATTTCACTGACATAACTGTATTTTTCTTTTTTCTGGACGTAGACAAAATGTAAGTAACCTTTGTTATAAAGTTTATTTGCAATATGATAAAGATGGTAAAATACTATGTGAGGAAAGATTAAGACATTCATAAATTAACGATATCAACGCCATTACTAGGTTCTGTTGCATTTTTGTATCAACGTTATCATAATATTATCATCATTGTTGATTTTTCAACCATTTCTTATCTGATTATTTTCAAATTACGTGGTTCATTATTTTTTTTAAATACAGGGGCGTTGTTTCAAACGTAAATCTTTTTAATGAAATTTTACAATCACCATTTTTTTATCTGTACAGATGTGCATATGGCATTGCATTGGTACACCAATCGAAGCGGATCTTGATTTTTTACTACACAAAGGTGTCTGATATACAAAATATTACTGAGTAAAACACCTTTTAAAATATTTTTCCCATCAACCGTTTCCGGATCAAACCCGAGACCTCTCGCGTGGTAGGCAAATATGTTAATCATTTAACTACGAGGCAGACTAAGTAATCTTAATTTTAACTATTTAAATTATTGAATATTCTTAATCAACTTACATTCCAATGAACGAGGTCCATAGAATTTATTTTCCAGTGCAGTAATTAAAATAATTGACTCGTCTTTTTGAAAACCGATTGCAATTTTTTTTAATCTTTGTAGAAAAACATTTTTCAAGAAGAATTTTTTAAAATTTTGTTAAAATGCTAATGACCTGTCGTTGGTTGACTTAACGAATCTTTTTACTCTCCCTCTTACATATCACTTTCTTATTTTCATCAATCTTGATGATTACCTTCTTGCGGCACAAAAATGCCAAGATGCAAAAATGTCAAGATGCAAAGATGCGAAAATGCCAAGAAGACCTGGACTGACTATTATTAAATTACAATTTTCACCGTGGCGTCATAGGCAAGAATTGAAAATAAGTGTTCTGAAAACTTCAACGATTGACAACAATAAATCCAATCGAATTCCAAGCTATCGAGACAAGTTCAGCCTCTAAAAAGCTATTTAGATACATACATTGCTAAAAGCGTCTACCACACTATCTACCCGCTAATAATCAGTACGACCGTGAAAGATTTTTGTTTAATTCTAGATTTTGAATGCAGCAAACATTGCGTAAGTCTCGGGACGTTAGTGATATTTTCGGGACAGAGGGCTCAATAATGGTGACAGTCCCGATATTTAGGGACGGGTGAACAATCCTAGGTGTGCGGTATGTGGTGGGCAAACTGCTTTTATTTTTATATCTCAAAACAATCATTTTTGATTTAATTATCTTTTAAAATTTAATAGTAGATGATTTAATCATCTACTAATTTTGAGAAAAAAATATTTCAGCCGCTTTAAAATCAAAATGATTTTATATTATTGTTATCAAAAACATTTTTCACTTTGTGGTATGACATTTTACACTTATTTGTTTATAAATTTGTATAAACCACTTAATTTTTTTTATTACACTTCGACCAGTTTCGAGTATACAAATTTATAAACAAATTAGTGTAAAATGATTTTATTTAATTTTTAAATAAAAAATCAAATTAAATTAAAATCACTAAGATAGACCGGATCTTGTCTTAAGGTAGTTTTTTTTTTGTTCCAGCTTTAATTTTATTTAGTTGTATTTTATTTTATTAGTACCTGTATTTATTATAAGAAATTGTATTTGCCATCGTTAGAATGGACTGCATGAGTCCGTCAATTAATTAAATAAAATTAATTAATTAATTAAACATGCAACCTCCCCATAAAGCTTTTATTACAAATAAATGTTTTCAGAATAAATAAATAGGTTACAAAAAATATATATGTGGCAGTTACGCAGTCATCAAAAAAAAGATAAGAAAAAAAAACACAGCTAAGTTATTCAATTAACACACATAAAATATATACATGTAAATAAAAAAAATAGTAAAGGAGTGAAAAAAAAGTAAAACATTATTTTTTATAATTATGTTGCACTTGACATAATTTTGTATTTAATTATAGCAGGCGAAGTATTAATTATATCAGAAAGATTGTTGAATTTGTTGGCATTTAAAAGGAGACACGCTAATAACACGCATATTTTGTTAGAAATGATTTTGTGTGGAAAGCACATTCAAGTCTGAATATCTTAAATGGAATCCTATAGTTTATTCATTTTCTAAGATGGAAAAATCTATGAAATTATTTACAATATTACGTAGTGTGATAACATCAGCTAATATGCGTCTAGTTGAAAGCGAAGATATATGCAGTTTTTCTTATTATATATCACATTATACCGCAGAAAAGGATAGACTTATGAAAATCGTTTTTGGTTTTTATTAGATAACGACAATTATTTCACCATCTTAATAATTGGTTTGTTTTATAATATTATCCCCAGGTACTAAAAGTTTTTGCCAAAATATCCATTAATACTCAGGTACTTCATTCACGAAATTATCAGAAATCAAATGTCCGTGATTTTTCACCCTAATCAACTTGATTTCCGTTATTTACGATCAATTGAAAATGCAGTCAATAATGAAATATTTGGGTAAATTGCAAAAACACAAATATGTATTTTTAAAAAACAAATATACATGTTGCGTAAAATTTTACACTCGATTGTGTAAAAACGACATCATTGATAAGAATTTTGTTGAAGCAATCACTATTATTTTAAGTAATTTTTCTATATTTGTTTATTTTTTTTTTACTGCTTTCACCATCTAGAAAATTGTTTAGATCCATATTATAAAATGTATGATTTAATAATACATAAAATTATTTTTGCCAATTTTTTTTTATCTGAGCGAATTGAGAATACAGTACTGTATGTGGAATAAAACCAGAATGATTTAATAAAGCTATTGAGTGGGAACGAGTCCGTCTTACGGTGCAGTGATTGGCGCGTTTGCCTACCATAGTTAAAATCCTGTGTTCGATTCCTAGCAGGATCTATGTGAAATATTGGTTTTAAAGGTAGTTACACTGTAATATTTCGCCTTTTTTGGACTTGCAGCTGAAGCGCAAGACTGATCACCTTGCCTTATATGTATCAAATTATCAAGATATGCTTCAAGTGGAGTACCAATGCGGTGCCCTATGCACTACTGGGTACGAAAAAATAAATAATGATGATGTTTTGTGTCCGGGCGGATGAAGAAAAAGTTATGTGGGCGCAATAGAACCATGGACTAATTGAACCATGGACTTTATGAACTACTCGCAATACGAGAAGCTCTTGAATGGTTATTTAAAAAACCACCAGAGAGGTTTTTTATTGCAATAATATTATCAGATTGTTGTTCGGGTGTTCAAGCTATAACTGATTCTCGGTCGGTAAATCCATTCGTCGTAGATATTCAGAGTAAATTTAAGCATCTATAAATCAGAGGAATGATTATTCAAATATGCTGGATAAGAGGACATGTTATTATCGTAGGAAATTAGAGAGCAGATGAACGAGCAAGAGCCACAACTTTTAAAAGAACGACACCTTTCTTCTCAGAATTTCCCCTTAGCTTTTCCATGCGCTGTATAAAACAAAATACGCAGCAACGTTGGGAGGATCATTACCGCGTTTCTTCTACGGGTAAAATTACTAAAATGTTTTTCTCAACACTGGCTGATGCAGCAAACTTCCGTCGTCATCACCAAAGTACTTTCAAAATGACCCAAATATTTTCCGGACACGGAGCTATGAGAAGTTACCTGTATGGGTTTAAATTGGGGACGATGACTATTGTCCATGCGATTATATTTTATATTTCCTTTTTCGATATTTCTTCACAGAGTATCGAACATTTGTTATTTCAGTGCCCATTATTTAGTTTACAATGCCATAATCTTAAAACATAATGCAGGCAAGATGGAATATCCTTAACAGATATTCACACTGTCGTTGAGAGTAGGTATCACGCGTTTTTGTCCTAAGACTAAGCAACATTGGTGATTGGACTCATATAGGTAATAAATTAAAATCAGTGATCAAACATTCCATTTCCAAGATAAACAATTACGAATTTTTGCGAGTACCTTAGACTTGTACAAACACATATTTTCAAAAAAACCATGAACTAAAGTTTCTGACTTGGTGGTCAAAAAAGTCACCAATGCAGTGTTCTTTGAACCCAAGTGCAGAAAGGAAAATAATGATAAGGGTTTTCTAATTATGGAAAAATAATATTTAAAACAATATTTTTTCAATACTTCCTTTGAAAAACAAAAATTAGACACAAAGTTTTAATATGTATTCAATTCACTAAAAACGAACGCTTCTTGTGAGAATTTTTTTTTTGATTTAAGTTATTTATTGAGAACTCTTGATAAAATTCCATTGTAATTATATAATAACTAATATTTTAATGTAAGTTACCAATTAAAAATACTTGGTACAATTCATATTCAGGTACAATTAATATTCTACTAATGGGCATATTCAGACTTATAAATATTATACTATACAGTGTTATATATAAATGATCCTTACACTGCATAATACCTACCAGTCTGAAGATGCCCATTAGAAGATGGAAGCGCTAATTGTTTAAATAAATCAGTGGAAGTGTACAGATATTTTTACTTTGTAACTTATATTTAAATATAAGTTATTATATAATACATGTTTTATTTACATTATTTTATTTCGGGGCTTACGCCTCCGTGACGTAAACAAAGTAAACTTGTTACTTATCAAAATGCTGAGCTTACGCATTGTACTTTAGCCTAGCTTCGCGAAAAGACATTTCTACCCACATAAAAACAGTAACACGCACTTATTGTAATAAACATACTCCAGGTCAAGTAAAGTATTATACACAAAATGTTACGTTAAACTTCTTGAAAATGATTTTTATTATGTTTTTTTCAGAAGAGTTCCAATAATCTTTTACACTTTTCATATTAACGAAATAAGTATTAGGCAGTTTAGCAAAAATTAAGTTTGAAATATAAACATATTTTTGTATTTCATCATAAAATATTACAAACATAATACATGAAAGTCCTTTTATTACCATGATTTTAATTATTATTAAACTATAAACTAATTAACAATATTTTTAAACTACACACATTTCAAATTCACACTTCATAAAAACACTTATATGGTATCCAAAAAGATTGAATAAAAAATTTCAATTTTGGGAAGAACCAGACGATCTGTTGATAACGATTCATGCAAAACAACACTGAACCACACACCAACTACTGCAGCAGTACATTTTCCTATCGTACCAAAAATATTCGAACAAATTAACCATGTTAGAAAAAAAAGCTCCAGTAATAATCTCGGAAAAAGAAAAACAGATACACAAGGGTAAATTTAAGCTAGCTTTAAATGTTTTTAGAGCCAAATTACTTGCTACACACATATATTTTAAACTCATATTTGAATAAATAAAAAAATGATTTTTCTCCTATTTCGAATGGTATTTCCTTATAAATAAATGTACAGCCCGGTGCACCAACGAGTATTTTTTCCAAAGTTCCAAGTTTCATCCAAATTGCACACTACATAAAATTTGTATTTTTAGAAATATTAATATCTTATTGTTAATTCGGGTGCATTTTGCTCCCTTAAGTCCATAAATAAAATTAATATAATAAACTAAAATAATTCTTTGTTTTACATACAAAGAAACAATTGTTTACCAGTCGCTTGATATGGCCCAAAAAACTCCTATATGAACTCTAAATCGTGTTTTTTTTTTCAACACGCTCATAATAAATAATATCCTACAATGTCCGAACGTCTTCCTTCGTTTGCTTTCAACTTACACAACTCTAATCGATTGAATTCGTTGCGCTAGAAAAGTATTGAGATATTGAAAGATTTTGCATTTGCTTAAATCATTCACAACTTCTATTCCAATCAAGTTTTATCAGAAACGTAATGTACGTATGTAATTTTTTAATTATTTAAGACCTTTATCAGTCAAATGAAGCAATTCTTAGCGAACACGAGACAATCTAAAAAATAAACAGTTTTTAAAAATATATTTATTAAATATTTAGTAATAAATAATTAATTATTTTCAACAAAATACGACGAAAGATTTATTGTATTCATTTAAGTCAAATGATCATTGTTTTAACAGAAAGGGAACAAACGGCAATTATAAAATAATAATGAAAAATTCGTATGTACATAAATATACACATACATTTATACTAAGTAGTTTTTGCGGCAAATTGTTAAAAGTTTTTTTTATGATCAGCGAATTTTCAGTTATCTAGCTTTTTATTTTCTTAAACAGAATTTTTTTTACTCAACTCTAAAAAAATGTACTCAAAAGAATACAAAAAAAGAGTGACTATCCAAAAAATAATAACTAAGTATTTATAAAAAAAATAGCCTCCTCTTTTATATTGAATATATCTATATTTATTTATTTGTTAACAACAGTTTACACGGATAACAGATTATCATACATAATTGCAGTTCAAGAGTACACACATACACTATATCAAGGTCTATTTTTTTTATGAATCATTTCTAATCTAACTAGGGTTAGTACTCGGTACTAAGAAAGGCAAGTATTTTTTTTATATTCGTTTTTTATTCATGTATTTCGTTAATACAAAAGTACATTTTTCCATTTTATAACTTCAAACTTGCTAACTTGAAAAAAATACCACTTACACAGTAATCAACGCACTAATTTTTAAAGAGATAAGAAAAATAACTTACTGTTTAATTTAACTGAATTTTAAGTAGAACTTAGCAAAGAAAGAAAAGTAATTCTAGTCTCAATTTTATTTCATGATCTAATATACTCGTACACTGGGGATTTTAAAATAGTACCAGATGTTCTTTATGAAGGGTGCCTTAAATGCGAGTTAGCAATTTTTGAACAAAATACACACACATAGAGCGAAGGGGTAGACTTTCAAACCTTACATTACGTTAAGCTTTACTTGTTTTTCATTCGTTCTACATACATATTATGTTTAAGAGTTCTACATACATGTTTTGTTTACAATATATAATATGCTTTTTTAGTTTGTACATTTTTGTGCAAGAATTTTCTATCAGGTTTGTTTTGGCTTAAAAAAACTCAACCCATTGTAATATTATGATATTTTTTTCACAAGATTGATTAATAAAAATATTTCACAAATAAATAAAAATTTATATGTAAAGACACTATATAAGTTAGAAAAGAATAAGAAGTTGTGGATGAGAATTAAGTTAGGTTAACCATAAACTGATGTGAATTGTAATTTTTTAAGTAGGTATATTGGAGCGATATTGCTATAAAGTGCATTAAACTGAAGTTAGGTGTAGTTGTCTTAAAAAGTAGCTATAGAATACATAAAATAAAATACAATCAAATATTTAGTATATTTCAAGTCAAAGCAAAATTCTTGTATATATCATATATTAATTATTATATTATAGCCTTTTTTAAACACGTATACATTGTATGACAAAGTATTGTGCAAAGTGGCCACCGACAAAACTCAATAATTAATTAAGTAAAAAAGACAGGATAAAAAGCTTTAACAGGCTTTGAGCTTTCATACGAAATAAATCTGAAAGTATTCGAGAACAATTCGTGGCATGACCTCTGAACATTTTTAATTCCCAGTAACTTTTACGTAGTACAGACATTTACTGAGTCATATTTAAATCGAATTTTTTTCAAAATTAAAAGTATCCCGAGTTCAGGAATTTAAAAAAAAATCTGAATTCCAGTCAACTGTTTTTGAAAAACGAATATTTCGGGACGTTTTGAAATTGGAATTTTTCCTTCATTACTTTTCGGCGCCTTATGCAGCATAGGGCACTTCATTTATGACGTTGAAAAGTTTCAGAGTAAAAGTACATTTAAAAATTAATGTTTGGCATCATGTGTTAAACTAGATCACGCGGCGGACTAAATACACACATCACATAAAAAAAATATTTTAGCCCAAAAAGTTATATCTAATGAACCCCGTCTTTTTTATTTTGAGAAATTAAAATACATAATTGATTTAAATAAAAAAAAAAAAAAATAAACATCGCTGTTTAAACATAAACGAAATTACAAATGAATGTGTTAAATAATCACTTAACACGTTAAAGCATTGGCTAGCCTATGACAGATGATAGATCCCCATCGTCATCAATATGTCACTATCCGCATCGAATGGTGCATATGACGCAGCCTCAGTGTACCAAGCATGCGTAAGTCCCGGAACTATGAAGTGTTTCATTGCAAAAATACTTTGGTCAGGAATCGTACCCTAAACGTCTTGCATGTTAGGAAAACGAGTTGACTACTAGACCACAAGGCGAAACTTTCATATCTTCTTTTTTTATTTTTTTTATTTATTGGGGATATCAACAGTAATACATGTAACAAAAATATAACAAATAAAATATACGGAGAATAAAACAAATGACAGATATCCACAGAAATACATTAAATACACGTACAATATATACTAGTGTGTTTGTGTGAGCGTAAGTGAGTGAGAGGGTGGGTGAGTGGGTGTTATATTGGAATGAAGGTGGACATTTGTGTAAATATTGCATAAGTGTAAAGTGTCGAAAATATAAAAATATAAATATAAATATAAAAAAACAATTATTAAAGAGGTTATCGTTGTTTTAATGATTTTGATAAAAAGGTCTAGGTATGGTTATTATTTTGTGTACTGAAAAACGGGAGTCAATTGATATTTTTAACAAAATCGTTTTAGAGTTTTAAAAGGGAGTTTTATCAAGAAATATCGACAAACGTTTTCTCGATGTTTTATTAAATACATTTCACAAAATTAAGTGCGGTTTTTCTCGTATAATACTAGTGTATACATTTAATAAATACGTCCATATATATATATGTTATATAATACTTATAATGTGAGCCACAGGACTACCGCAAGAGTCTAAAATGGCGTCGCCACATTTTATCGCTCGGTCGTTACAGGATAATCACAATGTTTCATATTATATTAGAGGCGCAAAAATGACAATTTAGTTACTTCCAAACGCTCGTGTGGAGCCCTATCTGGGAACTACTTGGATAGGCGGCAAGGGCGGCGGAGCCGGGTGGTGACTGGTCATCGATAAATAATTTACTTTCAATAATCCATTTGTGATGAGGGTGGTCTAAAATTAATAACTTCACTTAACTTGTAACCATAAAAGTCTAAATTTGACCTTGGATCCCGCCGACCGCATTGCGAGAAGAGTATAATTAGTGTCCCATTGTCCAGCTTTCTAGTTAACTGACAAGAATCGATCCGGAAGGTAGGAGATTATCTGATTTATCTTCTGGGATCCTTTATACCCTCACCTCAATCCTCTTCCATGAAACCTTATTTTTCGCACGGCCACAATATGACCCATGTGTGATCTTCTTGGTATAAAATAAATTTAATAATATTTTTATTACGGCTAAATGTTTGCGGAAAAAATACTTATTTCTCAAAATTATTTCTTGAAAAACTAGCGCAGAGTAAATTTATTAATTCATTTATTTACATACATAAGTTCATTGTACATTATTTGAGACAATAAGTCCCAACTCCATGGGACTAAAAGTCCTGTGTTGAGATGGGACGAGCAATTATATGACACAGACACATGAGTATCACCACAAATATAGGATTAGAAACATAAAAAAATATTATAAAAAATGTTTTTAAAAACATATATATAGCACATCGATATGGTTAACAGTAAACTCAAGCATTCGGAAAATCATCAAGTAGTTTCCCACTCAAATCCGTCCCACTAAGGAAAATCCAGTCCCAAACTCCTTTCTTGAAAATATTTTTTGTCCTTGAGAGCTTAATACGTTCTTCCAAAGTATTAAACACTCTCGGTGCGATAAATGAGAGATGTCTCTGAGCAAAAGTTGTATGGGTTTTGGGTATGACAATTCATGATCTGGAAAAATCTCGTATATAATTTAAGCAATTATTTTTCTAAGAAATATAACAAATTAAATATGTTTGCAAGCATTGCCTAGTTGGTGAATTTCACTCATCTCTACGCCGACAAAAATTACAGCTCTTTTACCTCGCAAAAGTCAAAATATATAATAATTATGGAAATATGCATAATCAAGCAAGGGCGGAAAAATGAATGTTTCACAGTGCGTAAAGTGATCGGTTAAACTAGCCAATTACAGGTAATGATCCCTACGGATACACCAATTCTCATTTGCTTATTAAATCAATTTTAATTTAGGCCAACTTATTGAAAATAATGTTAAAAAAGTCAGGTATTTATGACGTTTTAAAAATAGCCTCAAAATACATTATATGCAAAGGAAATATTTAAATCTAGGCATTTACCGGACTTAGAGGTCATTGATTGGTTTAAGTAGCACGTCAATAGAGGTTTAAACGAATAAAGCATAATCAAACATATGTTTATTTAGATCTAGAATCCAAAAATAAGGAACATTTTCTTCCGGACCGTACCCACATCATGGTCATTTTAATAAAAACGAACTACTTTTAATGGCGTCACTGATTTATATAAATCAACCTATGATATAAGAGTTATGTAAGACTTTCGGTTTGCTTGCCGTGGATGGACCAATGGGAAAAACTGATCGAGAATAACTGGAAAAGAACCTCTGACGGCACACGCGTTATTTCAGAAATACAAAAATTAAAAACTTTTAGACGGGCATTGCTGCGCAGTTGGTTAGATGGCCAA
This sequence comes from Micrasema longulum, assembly GCF_059751315.1. Taxonomy (NCBI): domain Eukaryota; kingdom Metazoa; phylum Arthropoda; class Insecta; order Trichoptera; family Brachycentridae; genus Micrasema; species Micrasema longulum. The sequence goes on from NW_028280334.1 coordinate 21,956, forward strand.
CTGTGAAACTGTCGTCACGGGTTCAATTCCCGCCAGTTGCAAGAATAAAATCCGCAAAAGATTTTACTCTCAACTGATCTTGGTGTTGTGGTGTATTTTTCATTACCTCCTTCCATATCCCCTCTACCCCAACTGCTGACAAGCCTCAAAATAGAGATTATTTCTTCTATTTTCTCTATATTTTTTTTAATAGTCTATTTACATGTAAAAGAATGAAAAAAAACAGTGAACTTCCTCATTCTTTAAAAAAAAAAATTTTTACTAAAAGAATGTAATCAATCATTTTCTTACATATTTTAAGAAAGTTTTTTATTTCGTTTTTTAAACTGTCCATAAACGGATTTTTTTATTTTAAATTGAATATAACAGGCAGACCGTAGATGTATGTACTGTACGCCCCTGAAAGGTGGTGAGGGTAGGGGCAGAGTACGGAGGGGGTGGTCACAGAAAAATGGCTCCATTAACCCTTTGGGCCCTGATTTATTACTATAAATTAAAGTATAGTATAATCATTTTGGAGAGAAATAAGCATTTATGTACGCGAATAATCTCATTCAATTTAAATGCTAATTAAAAAACGGATTCTCCAATTTCATCCGATCCTTTTTTATGTAATAATAATTATGTTTACTCTCCCATTCACTGTCACATTTTCTCATATTGACTGTAAAATTTCACTATTGGTATATATAAAGAGGTGGTTTTTTGAAGTAGATATGAACGTGACCACATTTTAATACTTTACAAATGTAATAAATACTTATATCTTAATCGAGAACCGGCACAAAAACCATCCCTCTATTTTTTATGCGCAAAATTAGAAATGTTTCATAATTAGTTTTGATTTGTGTTATTATTTATTTAAAAAAAAACACAATTTGCAATTTAAAAAAAACACCTCTTGAAATAACACCTTGTTATTAAAATTTTTATAGAGTATAATTTTATATTTTCTGCAAGATGATATTTGTAATGATGCCTACAAGAAATAATGTTTACCCATTTCTTTCATTCGTTTTCCAACATACAAACGTCGTGTTCTTTTGTTCTGGAAATGGCGGGGATGATTTTAATCTGCGCCGGAGTATTGCACTGAATTTGTCATGCTGTTTTGTTATTAAGAGTTAACATTTTGTGTGTTATAAATTGGTCTATTAACAATATAATGTATTGTGTTTAACATAGGCTATGTTGCTTTTTCGGTTGATGCTCTAAATTTCCGCTAAAACATTTTGACGCCTATAAGTGTCATCGATCTATGGACATTGTACTCACCAATGTTTTCCTTGTTCATTTTTCTCTTTTAAGCACTGAACTTTTCGGTTTATATGAAATACGTATCTTTTGTGGTAGTGTGCCGCTGTTTTTTTTGTTTGTATATTACTACGTTCTTTTTACTTTTTAAAGCAAAATATAGAATTTATGGCCGTAGTCTTAATTCGGATATTTCACTGTATTCCTTCACTGTCGTTCTGGGAAACTAGAATGAGGTGATGGCACTGATCATGTGAATTTGATGTATGTGAAACTAAAGAAAGACAAGTCAAGTTAACAAGTCTTTATAAACCGTTTTAGGAAAGAGGTGGGCTCTTTCACTGTGTATATAAAAACCATGAAGATTATTTAAAAAAATAATATTTATACACTGACAGGTAGACCTCAGGCTACAATTATCAAATATCAGGCATCTCATACAGGGCAGGGCTTTCAAGTTCGAAATCCAGTGGGACCTTATATTTTTATTTCTAAATTTCCTATATTTTCAGGAGTCCCACTAGGCTCTAATTTATGTTTATTTTTATTCTCCATTCTCATAAATGACATTACTAGAGTGGTATTGCATTCACGAGTTCTGTTGATTGACGATGACCTGAAATTGTATCTGAAAGTTTCCACCTGGAGGATTGCCGCCTTCTTCACTCTGATTTAAATTATATATTATATTGGATTGGGAAGCTCAAAACCAACTAAATTTGAATATTTCTAAACCTCATATTTTGTCATACACTAAGGCATTGCAAACTAATTTCATGCGGTACTGTATGGCAGAGTATTCAAGCAAACTGCCGCAGTCAAAGACCTGGGAGTTATGCTTAAAACTAAATTAAAATTTCATACTCACATAGGCGCTGTCTATATAATTTGGGATCTGTTCTCCAAACAGCTAAAGTGTTCTAAAATACTCGAGTTCTTAGGCTCTTTTACAACTCATTGGTGTGAAGCAGACTTGAGTGTGGATCTCTAATCTGGGTGCCCCACTAGTTAAAGTATTACATAATGCTGGAGAATTTCTGAGTTATCTTTCTGAGCGAGTACGGATACTATCCTTGGTTGTACCCGTCAGATTTTTTACTGGGAATGCATGGCTACGGTTGTTTGGATAAGAAAAGGAATGCATATTTGTTATTTTTTTCCGATTGATCCGTGGAGATCCGAGAAAACCCATTGGGGAGTATTTTATTTATGTTCCTAATGACAACCTTAGACATAGGCGGCTTAAATTGTTTTATTTTCCTGCTTGTTGAACCAGCTTGCCAATGGTAATGCCAGTAAGAAGAGCAACATTTTTACCCAACCGTATCTTTTCGGATCTTGACATCTTTCATGTTACTAAAGAGGATTGCTTCCTTTTACTTGAATTACTGGGTATTTTTATTTTGCCATTTGCTCTCATTGAAATTGCATTGCTATTTTTTTTGTGTTACCGTCGATTTTTTTTCTAATGTGCATAAACGTTTAAATACACAAATTGGAATATTGAAAACTACTGTTATTTCTTTAAAACAATTTTCTGTATATTTTTTTTCTCGTTTTGGTTAGAAATAAACGACTTCGAGGGTTAATTTTTCAACAAAAACCCTTTTGTGGTTTTAACTTTTTGTGGCATACGGTTTACTTTTTCGGCGAGGATCATCATTCTTCCTTGTGGCATTATTTTTGGTTCTTTTAAATTTGAAGAGTTAAAAATTACTTCATTATTATCCATCACATTTTACATATAAGATATAATGTACTCGCACAGCATAAGTATTACAAAATAATTTGTTATTCTGTATTTAAAAAAAAAAAATAATGTAGCTTTTCACCAAACAAATTATTCTCGTAAAGCTTAAAACTAAAAATTTATGTAATGTAGCTATTTGCATCAAATAGATCACATAAAAAAATAATTCTCGTTTAACCATACTTGCGTTTTGAAAAACACATTGAAAAAAAAACACTTTTGTGGTGGTTGGCGCATTGCCCCATCCTTTTTAATTATTTTTTTAAATTTATATTTTTCTAATCAGAAAAAATAATTACAATGTAATACAAAAGTTACCGTTTTCCAATACGTAAAAAAAAAAATTAAAAACAATAATGGTGGCCTCTTAAAATGATGTCCTTTCTGTTTTTTTCTCAATAAATATTCCTAAATTACAAAATTTACAAATATCTATGCGTCATTTCAAATCAATACTTCTTTCTTAAATGTTGTAGATCAATTGTTGATTGATCAGTGCTAGAGAAGCCATGGTAACGGTATTTTGATTAAATTATTTATGGCATAACACATACCATTTAATAAAACCATACCACAACTTTTTAAATCGAATTTACTGTGTTTTATTCTTAGGTTTTATTTCAATCTTAAATCAAATCGTTCTTATTGGTAAACCAAAAAATGGTTATTTTGAAACTACCTGCAGTGGTAATTACCCAACGATATTATTTAAGTATCTTCTTCTTCTTTTTTCAAAAATAGTTTTAAAAGTTTATTTTCAGTTTATTTGATTTATAAATAAGTATCCTTAATTATCTTAGAGCATTTATTTGATAGAGTTTTACTTCTCAGTCGGGATAGCGGAGTTTTATTGTGTATCGATTCGAATCCCAAAGTCTGGGCCAGCTACAAAGTAATTTCTGCCTTATTGCCACCACTTTAAGGTCTTGATCTCCGTTTCCAGAACAAGTTCCTGTAGCCACTTTATATCAACACTAAACGCCCTCTCACGGTGAATTTGGAAAATGTGATTAATACTATTAATTTCCATAATCGATTTGTTATTCAAACATTGGTCTTACAATCAATCACCTCCCTACTCGATCGTACAACCTGCGTAGTGTATTTCGTTATAAATTTTACTAATTTATAGTTTAAGCGTAGAATTGAATTTATCATATCGTGCCAATGTGATAAATTTAACTTATACAAATTGGTATTTCACTAGAACTTATTTACACACGAGAGATACGTTTAACAAAAAAGATATACACAAAAAACTATACTTGATAGAACAATGTTTGAGTATGTCCAAATGCTTGCCGACAGGCTGGATTTCTTCCCTAGGGAGTTATTCATATTTAAATTTATTTCATCAGAGAGGGAAAACATTTTTGAGAGGGAAATACGGATGTTAAATTAACTACCTGGTAAAAAAAAAGTATGAAAATTGGAAAATAGTTTTCAGGCGTTGCCTAGCAGGTGATTTGGTTCAGCCGGATGAACCTCACCCACGTGATAAAGATTTCAGCTCTTTTACTTACTCTTTACAAAAGTCAACAGATGGAAGAGTTGAGGAAATATGGATGTTCAAACATGGGCAGAATAGTGAATGTTACGCAGTGTGTAAAGTGGCCACTTAAACATTCTTCATAACAAAGAAAATCTTTTTTTTTCTTTTTTTAAAAATTGGCCAAATCTTTTATTTCTCAGACCAGTATCCGTCCCGCAACCACTTACCCCTCTCCTACAAAAAAAATGAGATAAAAAACGTATTTAAGCAACAAAGCGATACGTACCGGACGCGGGCAGGTAAAGCGGGTGGGTAGTTTAGGGGTAAGGGTTTTTAAATGGGGTGCTAGACCGAGAAATAAAGGATGTATTCCATTTTCAGATTGTAAAAAACAACAAATAAAAGAGTTATGTAAACAAAATATTAAGATCTAAAAAAAAATTTCATTGAGGAATATTTCTCTGAAGTTTCAGTTATAATATATATTTTTTTTTTAAATGTTATTTCTACTACTACTAATACTACTACCATCGCGCCATTTCCCCGTAGGGGTAGGCAGAGAAAATGGACCGCCACACACGTCTATCCTGGAATACATTCCTAGCTTCCTCCACATTCATAAATCTTGTCATACATGCCCTTCGGTTTTGTCTGTTTTTGACATGGCCAGACTTAAGATTTTGGTTTATCTGATCATGCCACGTCTTCCTTGGTCGTTCTTGTCTCACGTTGTCGTTCATTTTCGCCATATATACTTGTTTTACCATTCTTTTGTCGTCCATTCGTTCTACGTGACCAAACTATCTCAGAGACCCTTTCTTAATCTTATCAATTATACTTGACTCAGATTTACTCTAGCCTAATTTCATCATTCGTAACCCTGTCATAAATTGATTTCCCACACATTCGTCTAAGAGATCGCATTTCTACCGCGTTCACTTGGCTTTCATCCTTCCTCGGCTAGTTCCATGTTTCACTTCTATACATAAGTGTTGGGACTAAAACTCAGTTGTGCACTGCCATTTTAGCTTCGATTGACATATTTTTATTAGAAATTACTGTGCTTAGTGCTCCGTTCATTTTGTTGCCCGCATTCACTCGTCTTTCAACATCTTTTTCTACTCTTTCATCTCTTGAAAACATGCTTCCCAGATACACAAATTCTTCTACTTGCTCGACACTCGTCGAGATGTTATTTCTAAACCATGTAAAACGAGGTTCCAATGTATAATCTTCTATTTTTTAAAGAACATACAGCTAACGTTATCTGTAAAGTTTTAAATTGCTACAAAAAAATTGTATAGGAACACTTATTAGCGCTATGTTTTCCGTGTCCGGAAGGATTAAGTATACCTACAGTCATAGAATTGAAATATACCAAAAGGCGTGTAGAATCAAGTTTGCATACATCACACTGTGTCCATAAATTCCCCAATGCCTCATTCGCCACATTCAACAGTATGAATGCTGTCTGGAAATTGAATATTTACTCAGTGAAAGCCAAATACCGCCTATATAACGCCTGCATAACACCTATTCTCCTCTGCGGATACGATCGTGGAACCTCACTAGTGCCCAAAACAGAAAAATTCTGAGATTTAAAAATAGATGTCACAGAAGAATCTTGGGTGTAAAGTGGTTTAACTTTGTGAAGAATGAAGTAATAAGAGAACGGACGCAGCAAACTCCGGTGACAGCTGTCGTCAAGCAGAGGGGATACGGTTGGCTAGGTCATATACTGCGGATGCCTCCTGAGAGCCTAAACCACGCTTGTCTACTATACAAGGCATCAGGTTTTTGACGTCCTGGACGTTCACTGCTGACTGTTCGTCGGCAGTTTTTTTCAGAACTTCGGGACGAGAACCTGACTTGGGATGACTTAAAGGAGTTGGCAACCAATAGAAATCCATGAAGGTTCTTTGTGGATATCATATGCTCCAACTAGGGAACGGACATGAAATGTTGTTGATGATGCTCTTATATGTTAATATGGCAGAATCAAGCCACATTATCTGTGCATCTTGGAGTTCGTTTTTAAAACTGACAGTGTCAGAATTCAATTTGACTTTAAAATTAACTTATTTATTTCTCTTTTGTATTTATTAGGCTTTTAATAAAAAAAATGTCAACTTCAGAACGGTTAAAAATTTAAATAAATCGTAATTATAGGAAAAATTGTAGGGGCACTAGACTCGTCGGTATAAACCGATGTACTTACATTAAAACTTGATGGTAGAAGGATCGGCAGTGTATCTTCGTAATCGCTCGGGTGAATTTATCTTCAACTATGACGTCATAAAGAAGCTGTGTCACTAAAGTCCGTAGATATGTGTACCGTGACGTACAATCCCCCTTGTTACATATCGATGAACCTGTGGATGAGAGTTTGGCTCGAGAAAATTTATCTTCAACAATATCACGGTGAAGGTATGACATCCGTATTTTCCCATCATAATCGTGGCCCAGGTTCGAATCTTGCTACTTCAACATGTTTTCCGTTTTCGTAAACACTCTCATAAAGGAAAATGGCCTCAAAATTTTTCAAAAACATTCTGGTAAATCATACAAAGGCTTTTTTAAAAAATAAATCAACATGAATAGTAACATTTAAAAATATTAGTCAAGAGCCCTTAACCAGAATATCTTTAGTAGAATCAGTCACAGCAAGAACAATCTGATTCTTATCTAATTTGTGAGCGAGTGATGCTCAGATTTTCTTTATTTTGGTTATATTCTTATATATTTATATGAATAGGCTGTATAGGATGCTATACAATGACACGGAAAACTTTGTATTTGTTTAGGTATTCAATAGACCGGATAGGATCCGTGGAAGGTCGTTTCCTTATGGATACCAAATAATGGATTATTCGGAGATTATCACTCTAATTATCCCATGGATTTGTTGTTCAAAGCAAAACTTCCTCAACTCGGGGATTGAATTGTCTTTCGACAGATAACAAATCATACCCTCGAATCATCCAATTCCCTGCGCAGATACTTTTCAGTTTGTGCTCTTTGCGGTCGGTCGCTCAAATTACGGAACAATTTTATCCTCTGTATTTGAAAACAATAAGTCAGTTTTTATTTTCTAAAATGTGTATTCGAACAGTATCTTCATGATTACCAAATAATTAATTTATTTATTTATTATATATATGGCCTAAGCCAATTACAACAGTTACATGATGAAACATAAATGCAAGAAACTGAACAAAAAGAACATAAAACTATGAAGCAAAGACAAACAAGGGCAAAACAATAATGGTATACAATATATTCATAAAAACGAAAGACGTGAGACTTCGAGCTAAAACATGCCAATCCAACTTCATCCCACACTGTTTAGTCGCGAAGAGATCTACGAAAAGCCGGAAGATTTATCCCGAAAAATTCCAAGTCGTGTGATGAATTGACTAATCTACACATTCTGGACATTGGGGCATTAAAACCAAAGTTCCTCTTAGAAGATTTAATGAATAGCAGATCTTGACTTCTGGTGACATGGTTGGGTACATGAAAAGAAATTGATTGCAACAGAGATGGGACATCACTTATAGCATTAAGTATTTTGAAAATGCATATAAGGTCCATCTTAGTTCTACGTCTCTCCAATGAAGACAGATTAAGAGATTGCTCTATTTCAAAATAGGAATAATTACCCCTTAGTAATTCGAGCAACTATGCCACTTTTCTTAGAAAACGGTGTTGGACAGAATCAAAATGGTCAATATGAGTCCTGTAGATATGAGTTATATAAATATTTTAAAACAAATAAAAGCCTTATGTTTTTAACCACTTATTATTTACATAATTACCGACCGGTTTTGGAACTATAAGTGCTCCTTCATTTAGGTATTATTGAGAATATAATGTGAAGCCTATTTTACAATAATTTAAGTATCTTAAGTCAAATATGTAAGGAGGTAATTCATCAAATCGTCTTGTCATTTTGTATTTGGGAAGGTATAGAGTGAGTGGCGAGGGGGGTTAAAATTTGATCATTTCTCCACTTATACCTCGACAAAGAAGCACTTGTAGCTCCGGAACCAGTCAGTAATTAAATAAATAATAAGTGGTTTAAAATAGTTTGTTTTTATTTTTATTTTAATTTTACTTTATTTTCGTTTACTTCTTAACGTGGATAAGACATGATAATACCAATAAATATCTAAATAGATCATCATCATCATGATTCTACGTCCACTATCTAGATGGAGCATATGGTGTCCACAAATAGCCTCCTGCTCTTTTTCTCTCCTAGCTCCCATGCATCCTCTTAAATCAAGTTAAGTTCCCATAGTTCTATCATTAATTGCGGACGAACAATCAGCAGCCGACCGACGTATAGGACGTCGAGAACCTGACGCATTGTGAAATAGCCAAACATGGTTACGGCTCTCAGGAGGCATCAGCAGCATATTGGTCCAGCAGTGTCAACCGCATTGCTCCCACTCGATGACAGTCAAGTTATGATGTTTAACACCTAAGGAGCCATCTCACGGACACTGCATTACTGCAGTACGGGACCGCCTTTAAAAATAATATTTCACGTCCAGCCTGCCATGAATCGAACCCAGGACTTTAAAAACGGTAGGCAAACGCACAGATTGCCATACAATGAGGCGAACTTATATTCATCAATTTTCATTTCCAAGCTTTTCATCTGAGATAAGTCATCGAGTCTAAATCACTCGTACTGCGGTCTAGTTCTGTTTCACAGAACAAGAACAACAAATATTATTTTGTTATTTTTCTTAATGATAACTTTATCCAACCCCACGTTTTTACATTACACCATCCGAAACCGCATTTATTATACTTAAAAAACAATAAAAGGTTACCTCATATTTACATAATAAAATATTCCGTGATACTCGTTGTGCTAGAATAAAGCAAGGATATGAAGAAACAACGTGTAAAGCTAATAATAAGAAAAATATTTATATGGGTTTATTTTGAGTCTTTTTATCTCGGTATTTTATTATTTTTTTACCTGAAATCACCTTTATTTTTAGTATAAAGTAGTTCTTTAATCCGATGTACGGCGAGTTTCGCAGTAAGACTGCGAACATTCAAAGGAACTTCTCTCCAGACCAAGACAAGGCCTTAACTA